>NC_080391.1:252500-550000 GCF_028751815.1 Salvia miltiorrhiza
ATGAATAGCAGTGTGGAATGGAGTTGCGTGGTGGAAAAAGTGTTGAGGAAAATCAGAGGTTGGAAGAAGAAATCTCTTTCTTTGGCAGGGCGCATCGTTCTTGTGAAGTCGGTCCTTCAAGCCATCCCAGTGTTTCAATTGTCTTTTTCCTTAATTCCTAAATCGGTAATTCACGACCTCAACTCCGTTTTTGGAAAATTTTTGTGGGGGGGAAGTGGCGTGTCTAGGTCTATTGCTTGGTTCAAATGGAAAGACATGTGTGTCGACAAGCTTCAAGGGGGATTGGGCTTTCGAAACATTGAATGGTTTAACAAGGTCTTGGTGTTTAAATGGGTGTGGAGGTACTTGGTCGAGAGGGAGGCGTTGTGGGTCAGGGTGATTAAATCCTTGTACGGGGATTTGTCAAGAGGGGAGGGGGGAGTGGAGGGTGGAGAAAAGGGGCGGGATGAAGGGATGGTGGTCGAAAATTGTTGGGAGGGTGGGGAGGGAGGAAGAAAAGTGGTTTAGTGGCAATATTCAAAGGATTATGGGGAATGGTAGAGAGGTTAGTTTTTGGGGTGAGACGTGGGTGGGGAACAGCAACCTCAAGATCCTCTTCCCTAGACTTTTTAATCTTAGCCTCTTTAAAGATGGTAATGTGGAGGAGGCTGGGAAATGGACGGAGGAAGGGTGGGTGTGGGATCTTAAGTGGCGAAGGGAGCTGAGGGAGAGGGAGAAAGAGATGGAGGAAAATTTGCGGTCAGTCATTGGGGCGCTTTCTCCTTGCCCAGACCTCAAGGACGGCTGGAGCTGGAAGGACGCAGCGGGGGGAAAATTCTCGACTAAAGAGGCCTATGAGGAGTGCGCAAAGGCGGAAGGTGATCATTTTGGGAGACACATTGAAGCTAGCGCACAACTGTGGACGGCACCGGCCCCTAACAAAGCCAGAGTGACAGCTTGGAGAAGCATTTGTAACAGGCTGCCAACATGCGAAAACCTTCTCAAAAGGAATGTCCTCATCCCAGCCGAAGAACAGTGGTGCAATGCGTGTGTGTGGAGGGAGGAAACAACTGAACATTCTTTTCTCCATTGTCCGAAAGTCGACCGCGTGTGGGACAAAATCAATCAATGGATCGGAATGAAAACGGCTAAACCACAAAAAGTCGAACATCATTTCATGTCTTTCATTGGAGGAGGAAGAGGTAAGAGAAACAAGAACTTCCTTAAAGCTCTTTGGATCGGGACTGTTTGGCTAATCTGGAAGTATAGGAATGAGAGTAGGTTTGAGAACAAGAATTGGGAGGTGTCCAATCTTGTTAATGAGGTCAAAGGGAGGCTTTGGAGCTGGAACAAAATCTTCCATGTGGTCGAGTCCAATGTTCCTTTTACCTTGTGGTGCTCTAACGAGTACGCACCACTTGTATGATGTTTTTGGTACTCCTGGTACCGCCCCAGTTTTTTAATAGATTTTTAATTGATCAAAAAAAAATTAGTATCTTTTATTTTTTATTTTTTTTGAAGTAATTAGTTCCGTTGATGTGTATACATCTAGAAAACAAGATGATAATGTATATAGTTGAATCTCTCAATCTAGAGGACTTTGTCTCCCAATTATTGAGGTATACTGAAAAGAGAATAAATGTGGAAATAAGACCGGACCTTGTCGCCAAGATACAGTCTTTAATTATTTAAATAAGTCAAGTCATTCAACTCTTATAAGGACATTCGACTTTAATGGTTCTTTAATGAAGTAGACTAGGCTTTGGTTGGACTATTGAGGTTATGATGGATGACTTTTTCTTCATTTCTTCCACTCAAATTATGTCTATAAATAGATATCGATCCTAGTACTATCATAAATCACAACATCATATCAAATACTAATTTTTCCAATTTGAACTCGATCGTTATTTCCATGGCTCTTAAGTTTATTAAGTTGTTTTCCCTCATCTTCCTTGTTTTCCTATTTTCTTCCACTATTAGCCATGCCAAGAGAAATAACCCAAGTGACAAAACTCCATCACCTTTTGATTTCATCAAACAATTAAAAGGTTGTCACAAGGGTAACAACACAAAAGGCATCCACCTACTCAAAGCCTATCTCAAAGAATTCGGATATCTCGAATATCTCAATCAAACTCAAGCCGATGGTGATGATTTTGACGATATCCTAGAATCAGCCGTCAAAACCTACCAAGAAAATTACCATATCAAACCCACGGGAACCCTAGATGCTACAACAATATCAAAAATGACAACCCCGCGTTGCGGGGTGCCTGATATCGTCAACGGCACTAACTACATGCAACCTCGAAACAGAAACCATGAGTCTGGCTCGAGCGGCGTCCACGTGGTGTCCCACTACAGTTTCTTTGAAGGAGAGCCTAAATGGCCGCCTTCCAAAACCCATTTGACCTACAGGTTTTTGCCCAACTTTTTTTTTTTTTTTTAAATAATGGTTCCTCATTTCCTCTTATAATAACTCGAACCCCCAATTTAATAATTTAACGGTCGAAGAAAAATTGTCTTACCAACTAACTGCTCTTCACTGCATTGTCAGGTTCTTATCCAATTTTCCCACGGATGCCATCGCCCCCGTGGTACGTGCCTTTCAGAAGTGGGGTTCTTCCACACGCTTCTCCTTCGCACGTGTCCAAACCAATCAAAATGCGGATTTGGTTATAGGGTTCCACCGAGGCGACCATGGCGATGGATTCCCTTTTGATGGCCGTGGCGGAACCCTAGCTCATGCATTTGCACCAACTAATGGAAGGTTCCATTATGATGCCGACGAGCAGTGGTCCATTGGGCCGGTCACGGGTGCTTTCGACTTGGAAACCGTCGCTCTTCACGAAATCGGGCACCTTTTAGGGCTCGGGCATAGCTCAGTTGAGGCAGCGATCATGTATTCCGGGATCGGAGCCGGAGAGATAAAGAATTTGCATGCAGACGATATTCAAGGAATTAGGGCTTTATACAATCGCTAAAACCAAAACTAAACTATAAGGATTCATGTGTTGATTTTGTTATTGATTAATTAGCTACATAAGAAAATAAGTTTCCCGGTGTTGGGATCATGATACTGACAAATTAAGGTTTCACATTTATCAATTATTAGTAACACATTTACGATGTATTTATTTTTTTAATTAGTTGAGGTATGATTTTAGCAAGATCGTAAGAGTGCTTTATGATGTAAGAACTACAGTATAATTAAGATAAAAAATAAAATGGCATCAAAAAGAGCTCTAAATCTCTGCAGATTTACTTCATTGAGAGGAGAATTAAAATGTATGAATAACAGTATAAGCGAGAGAAATAAATGGGTAGGGCTATTCATTATTTTTAATTGAGTTGGGCTTATTTAACTAAATTATTGGGTTTGCCAACTAAATAAATATGGTCAAGAAATTGGGCTAAAGGTCTAAGCTGCCTAATTGACTAAATTAAATAAGCAATTAGGCTACTTGTTTAATATATTTGTTTGTCTAATTAATTCATTAATTAAGCTGAAAACTTAAACTTAATTTGATTAATAATTTAACTGCCTAATTAACTGATTTGGGCTTTGTTTTTGGGTTCGATTAATTTGTTTTGAAATAGATAATTAATTCAGACTTCTCCCTCCCATGCCCCCCTGCGTTCTCTCTCTCTTTCCCTCAGCCGAACGTTGACGACAAAGATCGCCAAATCGCGGCCGGCATTCTCTCAGCTTTCCGGCGACTGCACAGCCATAAGGCCACAGCCACCCTTCCGTTCTCTCTCGTCTTTTTCATTGCAATTTACTCTATCTTGCCACATTTGCGTTGGAGACGGAAATTAAGAATAAATGGTTAAGAGCACTCCCAGCAGAATTCCCAAAATTATGCTCCTATATTCCTTCTTAAAGTTTCCCTATTTAATTTTAGGATCTCGATTTTATAAATGCATACACCAGATCTCCTATTTTCTACATAAAAACAATAATTATGTGTGGGCCCTACTACTTATAAGCTTAAAATAAATTTAGGGTGAGTGTAAATTTAAGATTGAATTTAGATAGGTGTAAAATTTTTTGTGGGCCCCATCCAATTTAGGGGATCTACTGGATGCATTTTTTTATCTCATTTTCAATTGTTTTATGGACCACATACTTTATTTGGAAAATGTCATCATAAATGAGACAAACTAAAAAGAAAAGTGTGTCAAGATAAGTGAGACGGATGGAGTACTGTTTATAAAATCACAGGGGTTTCTACTTTTTTTAGATTGAAAATAGCTCTTGAGAATTTGGACTCTCTCATCAATTTTCTTTAATTACAATGCCAAAAAATTCTTCATTAATTGTGAAAAGGTATTGCACGTACGCTGAAATCAAGAAGGGTACGATTATAGCTTGTTTCACGGATAAGATATATAGTTGACATTCACATTTAGATCCGTGCATTGGTGCATTGTTTCTTCAACTTTTAATTGGCTAGATGCATCATTTTACTTGTAGCTTATTAATAGTCATTTATTAGTTAAGTTTAGATATTTAAAAGTTCTTGGAAAATAACGTTGAACAATTTTTCTATCTTTGCTTTTCTAGAAGTAGCACAATAGTATTCTTGAATGTGTACATTGGTACGTAGCTCTTGAAATCTGATTATGTGAGTAACTTCCCATCTAGAGATTTGTGGATTTCGATAATAAATTAGCTAGGATTCCCAGTTGGATTCAAAACAAATTTATAAGTTCTGTTTATTCAACTTTATTGCTTATTTTTCGACTTATTTGGTCAAGTAATTATTATCGTAATAAAAAGTAATTTTTGCTATGAAGTAAAGTAATGTTTTAAAATTATTATATTTGTTCATGATAATTGTTATTTTTATTCATGAGAACTTGTACTTTTAGTTATTTGGTCAAATAAATACGAGTTTAAAATTATTTAGGACCATTATCTTAGGGCTATTTGCAAAAGGGTAATTTTAAACACAGCCCCCGATTTTCTCACTATAGCCCCTTATTTAAAAAAATAATAAAATTAATTATGATTGTACTATTATACCCTTATAGCTTCTATTTTAAATCTGTAATAAATTATAAATTATAAAAATTAATTTGAAAGTACATCACGTATAATTTTTTTCACAGAAATCATATAGCCCCTATCCAAATCTAATACTAATAAATCATATAGTCCCCATCCTTATCTAATATTAAAAATACTGATAAATAACTGACAAACATGGTTTTCATACCTCAATTCCACATGTTTTGTTGTCATTTCCCTTCATGTTTTGCTTGTGAATGCTTGTTTGTGCCCGAATATTTAGTTTTATGAAGATTTGATATCTTGGTGTAGTTTTGGAGTAATTTCAGGAAAAATAAAGGATTAATTGGAGCATTTTGAAGATATGAGATTGAAGTACGTCTCGAGAGGAATCCGTGAGCGCAAACGGCGACCAAATCCGAGTCCGGACGAGGGAGAACGGAGCAAAACGAGCGGACTGTGCAAAACGCCCAGTACCCCGCGGTCACCACCCGCGGCCGCGGGGTGGGACCGCGGGTCAGCTGTTCCCAATTCCAGGGGTGTACCGCGGTCACCACCCGCGGCCGCGGGGCGGGACCGCGGGTTCCCTGAGTTTTGCCCACGTTTGAGCACCACGGGCGCGGGCCATGACCGCGGGAAAAGAGCGGAGTCGCGTTTTTCAGCCCTTAAACCCCTTTCTCCCCCTTTTCCTCACACTATTCATCATCGCCAACCTCATACTCACCCATTTCCATCTTCCCCAATTCATTCACACCAAACCCTAGCCTCCATTACCACATCTTTTACCAAGATTGAAGGCATTGAAGAGGAGAGAAGATTGAAGAAAGCTCATTAATAGGATTTGTCACTTCTTACTCTCTCTGTCATTTATGTATTTCTTTGATTTTGGTTTGTTGTTTGTGAACATGTTTGGATAAAATCCCCCATTGGTTTGGGGATTAGGCTCATGGATGATGTGATTGATTGATTATTATGCTTAATATATGTATTGATTATTTCCTTGTTATTATCTTTTCAAGCCCTAGCTTTAATTCTTGTATGGATTGTTGGCCACTTTCTATGCATTTCTAATTTGTGATTTGAATCGGGAGAGGATAATCATAATAGATTAGGAGCTTGAAACATATTGACTCAATAAACCGGGAGGTTGAGAGTTGGGTGAGAGTTTACCGATCATTTGTGCTCTTGGGAGTTATAGGTTAGAAGTTGACCGGGGACGGCAACTATGACCCGTAATCTACAGTTTTAGTCGTCCGGGAGGGGGCTAGAACTAGTGGGGAGATCACTCTAGATAAATAGGAATATCAAGACTAATATTGAGCTAATTGAAGTCCATTGCTAATCCATCGTTGCCTAATCCCTAAACCACCTTCATCACTAATTTAATCCACTTTATTTGATTGTTCTTATTTTGTCTTTGAATTTGTTAGTTAATCAAACCACTCACCTCCTTGTTTAGTCTAAATAGCTCTAGCATAATGACTTAAGGTAATCACTAGAATTTGACTACTAATCCTTGTGGAATACGACCTTGCTTCCCTATGTTGCAACTACACCGTATACTTGCGGCGTGGTGAAAATAATAGCGAACAATAACCCAATAACTCCAACTTTAATAAACGTGAATTCACAAATTCACACTCCTCGCCATCTGCTCCGATCAATTTGACCTTGTATGTGGCCATTGCACATGCCCTGAAATCACCCCTTGCTCTCAACACAAAGAATTTCACTTCTTAGTATGTGTTAAAGAACACTAGAAATAGAAATAAGGTGAGAAAAAATGAAAAAAAAAACTAAATTGGCAATCGAGTCGACCAAAGAAGATATTTTGTGGAGAGAGACAACAAAATATGAACAAACAGCTGCTCCTTTTCCTCATCATTCCTCAATCTCATTAATACGTTAAATAATTCACCAAAACACAAGCGGTTGTACATTAAGATAAGAGAAGAAACGAATTCGAAATGCAGAAATTAGAATTACACCCAAAACACACTGCCGGACGGCGTTGCAGCCGGACTCAGCGCTTCGGCGAGCGGCCCTCCTCCTGCCCATGAAACAGGGCTCAGCCATTTAGCCGCACCAAAATCATCATTAATTTGCTTCCTACCGCCATCGCCATTGATAGATCCAGGGATGGCGACACTGACGCATCTCTCTCTGATTCAACATTGTCCATCGACCAAGCATCGATGAATCCACCTGCTAGATCCATTTCCGGATAAGAGAATAAATTCAGCTCCTCCTGCGGTGGACCCGTCCATGGCTGCTTCTAGGCGAAGAGGCTATTGATTTCCTTGTAGTCTGTTTTTGGTAGGGGGGAGGGGTTGGGGTCTGTTCAACACGAGTTTTCTTGTTAGGTTCCACAGGCTTTCTTGTTAACTTCACCGATTTCAAGGCGGAATCAAATCGTTTTGTAGTCGGCGGTGGGGCTGGGGGCGGACCGGCTGCGACTGCTGGTGAAATCCTCGATGAAAAGTAAATACTATGTTCTTTGAGTTGGCTATGAAAAGTTGGGGCTATAAAAAGTTATTTAGGAGTTATAAAATATTTGAGATTGTATCCGTAATCTTTTTTTAAATTAATTTTTAAAAAATTATTAATTTATCGTAAATTTTAAATGAGGTTATAAGGGTATAATAGTAAAATTATAATTATTTTTATTACTTATTTAAATAAGGGGCTATAGTGAGAAAATTGGGGGCTATGTTTAAAATCACCCTTTGCAAAAATAAGCCACTATTTTTCGGACTTGCAAAAATAGGCCAATTATTTTAGCTTTTGGCATTTTTAGGCCAAATTTGAGCTCAATTCAGCATTTATGGGCCACTTTTTGGGGCCAAAATGTGGCCCAAAATAGCTTGATTGGGTACACATGTGGCCTAAAAATACCAAAAACTAAAATAATTGGCCTATTTTTGCAAGTCCGAAAAATAGTGGCCTATTTTTGCAAATAGCCCTAAGATAATGACCTTAAATAATTTTAAACTCAATAAATATTATCGTAATAAAAAGTAATTTTTTATATGAAGAAAAGTAACGTTTCAAAATTATTACATATGTTCACGATAATTGTTATTTTTATTCATGAGAATTTGTACTTTTAGTTATTTTGTCAAGTAATTATGTAAGAAGTAATTATTGATATGAAGAAAAATAATGTTATTTTTACTCGCGAGAACTTGTATTTTTATCTATTTGGTATAGTATTCATTATCGTAAGAAAAAATAACTATTGATATGAAGAAAGGTAATGTTTCAAAAGCATTACATTTGTTCATATCGATTATTACTTTTCATAATACCAATAATTACTTCGAAATAGTGCAGAAATAAATAAAATGCATAAAAAATAGAATAAAAAAACGTTAAAACAAAAAAAATTATTTTATCCGTTTCAATTAAATAGGCCATATTTTCTTATTTGGAAGTTCCAATTCAATCACTTCCTAAAATGGAAAGTCAATACATAACAAATATTCTCATATAACTCATTATTTAACAATGTATCCATATTCCAAGGCAAAGTTATTTGTAAATAAAATTAAAACTTTTAACTCTGAAAACCTTGTATAATAATTTTCAATATAAAAGTACTTCATCAAATGGTATTTTAATAACTTTAATTTGCCTAATCTTCATGAGAAATAGTCTTCGTTTGTTTTTGTTTCTCGCGATCCGATACTTCCACATAATTGCCTTAAAAATCATGAATACATAGAATTTACAATTACATGCATGCAATTATGTAATTTAATTAGAGAAATTTCTTAGTTAATTAACGGTAGAAATTAAATAAAAATAGTGTTCTTTGTAAACCCAACACGATATCATCATTTTTAAAAGAATCAACCTTTAAAAGAATCAACCTTAATTTATTTTATAGCTGGTCTTTAATTATGTTTAATATTTTCCACAACCAATTCCAAGTCAAATTCATTCAATTAATTAACTAAAGAAAAAAGCAACCCACAAAATTCTTTTTCATTTTTTTCTGCCAAACATAAAGTTTATAAATACCTGTAATATATCGCATTAACATGCATCTCAAAACAAATTAAATATTCTTAAGAGTTTTTTCATGGCTTTTAAGTTTTTTCAGCTCATCACCTTCATCTTCCTCATTTTCATACTGCTTGCTCCTAGTGGCCATGCCAAGAGGAGCACCCCAAGTGGCCAAGAGTCATCACCTTTTGATTTCATCAAGAAATTAAAAGATTGTCACATGGGAAATAATACTAAAGAGATCCACGAGCTCAAAGCCTACCTCGAAAAATTCGGTTATCTCAAATATCCAAACAAAACACAAGCCACTGATGATGATTTCGATGATATCCTCGAATCAGCCATCAAAACCTACCAAAAAAACTATCACATCACACCCTCAGGGGTCGTTGATGATGAGACGATATCAATAATGACAACCCCACGATGTGGGGTGCCTGATATCGTCAACGGCACTAACTACATGCAACCTCGAGACAGAATCCACGAGTCGTCTAGCTCGAGTGGCATCCAAATCGTGTCCCACTTCACTTTTTTTCCTGGAAACCCTAGATGGCCATCTTCCAAAACCCTACTGACCTATGGGTTCTTGCCCAATTTCCCCGCCAACGCCGTGGACCCCGTGGCACGTGCCTTTCAAAAGTGGCAATCTTCCACACACTTCACCTTCGCACGTGCCCAAACCAACCAAAATGCGGATTTGGTCATAGGGTTCCTCCGCGGGGACCATGGCGACGGATCCCCTTTTGACGGCCGCGGCGGAATCCTAGCTCATGCATTTGCACCAACTAATGGAAGGTTCCATTACGACGCCGACGAGCAGTGGTCCGTCGGGCCGGTCGCGGGTGCTTTCGACTTGGAAACCGTCGCGCTTCACGAAATCGGGCACCTTTTAGGGCTCGGACATAGCTCGGTTGACGCGGCAATCATGTTTCCTAATATCGGAGCCGGGCAGACTAAAAATTTGAACGCAGATGATATTCAAGGAATAAGGTCTTTATACAATCGCTAAAATATATACTATTAGATATAAAGGTGTGTTTTTATTTGCATGTCAAAATAATTTCCCCTATGTTGGGATTTCGTAATAGTATCTAAGGTTCATCGTTGGCTTTTATGTTGTCGTAATTATAACGTATATGGATTTGGACATATAGTCCACCATAATATATATATATATATATATATATATATATATATATATGAAATAAAGTCCTTTTCATTAAACTAGCGCAGATGACGTGCATTCGTAAGTAAAAGAAATTTTTTAATCAATAATTTTTTATGAGTGTAAATTTATATTAATTTCATTTTACAGAACTCATAATTTTTTTTAAAAAAAAATCATTTAAATTTAGTATGAAAAATTAGTTTTAATTAACTAAACATCACCTAATTTTATGTTCTAAGTTTCATCTTTACACAATTAATTATTCCAAAGATTATAGCAAAATTTAACTTTCATAATGGATACTACTAAATAACTATTAAAATTATAAAAGATGAACAATAATATATTAATTTTAGATTTATTATATGTATAATATAACAAATTACACAATTGACCTTAAATTAAGTATATATGAGGGATATAATAGGCAAACCATTTGTAAAATAAGGCTATTTTATAATAGGTATATATAGATTTTTGCATGCTCTTCTGATTGTTGCTCATGTGTAATGTAATTGATCATATATAATTAAGAACTATGAAATTAAAATTAACTCCAAAATTTTCACTTCGGCTGTTGAAAATATATGTCCAATAATGTAATCAGTTTTTGTTAGAAGATCTTGATAGTTCTTACTGCAACCCGAATTGAAAAGTAGATAGAACGCACGATATAAAGTTTACTCAAAATCGAATGGATTAGTCCAATTGAGTGTTTGGTTGGTTGATGTGATATATAAGATTAATAGGATTGGAAAGTGATTAAATAATTCATTCAATTACTCAATTAGATGATTAAAGTGTGAGTTGAGTTATCCATCATGTGCCGAATTATACAAACCAAAACTTGATTAAGTTAAATTATTTTATCAATCATGTATTATCATTCAAAACAAACCCCTCATTTTTTGGATAATTAATCATGTGCAATTTCTATAATAGTTTCTTTGGGACATCCAAATAGTAACTTTCTTTGTAATTAGAGAGGTCTAAGGTTTCAAATCTCATGGCTCTGATTTCATAATAATAATAATAATAATAATAATAATAATAATAATAATAAGGAGTAATTGCCTGTAAATCCATAACGTTTACTCGGAATTGGTTTTTGCTCCTATTTTAAAAAATCTGCCTCTAAATACATTACCTTTCATTTTTGTTTCGTTTTTGTCCGGTGATCGGTTTTTTTTAACGCCGGCGTCGGAAATGACACAGTGGCAACCAGAATTGATGTGGTGGCTGTCGAAAATTGACACTTAAGTATATTTATGACATGTGGAATAAAATAAAATAAAAAAACAAAAAAAAAACAATATCCCCCTACGCCATTGTCTTTTTCCCCCCGCTCGCCGCCACCACATGCCGACACCGTCCCCTGCCTTCACCACCGCCGGCGAGCTCCGTTGGCAAAGGGTATTTTGGAGTAGATCCAAAATCAGGCGATTTCACTTACGAAATATGGCGAGGTCCGAAATATGGCGAGCTTCAAAATCTGGCGAGATACGATGCCGGAGGAGGAGGAGAAAAAAATCAATGGAGGGGGGGGGGGCGCCGTCGACGGCGGCAGAGGGTGGCGGCGGCGGGTGGAGGGAGGGGAGATTAGTGTTTGGGAGTGGGGGAGATTGGGGAAGATGACGATGTGGGTTTTTATTTATTTTATTTATTATTTTTTTTCCACATGTCAATAATATGTCTAGGTGTCAATTTTTGGCTGCCACCGTGTCATATATGGCTCCGTAAGAAAAAATTGGTCACCAGACAAAAACGAGACAAAAATGAAAGGTTATGTATTTAGAGGCAGATTTTTTAAAATAGGAGCAAAAACCAATTCCGGTAAACGTTATGGATTTACAGGCTATTACTCCTAATAATAATAATAATAATAACAATAATAATAATAATAATAATAATAATAATAATAATAATAATAATAATAATAATAATAATATATTGTAATAATTATGATACTGCAATTTTGACTATATATATGTAATTACTTCCAAGTTCGACCTATGAATATATATACACAGAATTGAATGAAATTAAATTTGATTGTGATGGCTTATAAAATCATTCCCATCCACTGTGGGCAAGTATAATGTGCCCATTATTGATGTAGCGATTTAAAATATTTGAGTAAAATATGGTAACTTTCTTTCTTATGTAGCATTGCAACATCAATCGTGAGCACATTATGCTTGCCCATAGTGGGTAGGTGATCACAGTTCTATAATTTGTTATATAGACCAGACCTTGTCGCCAAGGTCCGTCGCCAAGGTCCAATCATTAATTATTAAAATAAGTCAAGTCATTCAACTCTTAATAATGAAGTAGACTAAGCTTAGGTTAGACTATTGAGATCATGAAAGACTTTTTCTTCATTTTTTCCACTCAAATTATGTCTATAAATAGATATCGATCCTAGTATTAGTAAATCACAACGTCATACTCCCTCCATCCCAATTTTTTTTTGCCCCAATTTCCTCTTTTAGGTGTCCTCCAAAAACTTACCTCAATCTCCTTATTCTTATTTATTCTTATTTTATCATGTATTTTGCCTTGAAAGACATGTGTCACGTGTCACGTTCCTATCCCATCCCACTCACATATATCAATATATGTATCTCCATATAAATAAATAAACAAATTCGGCCTAATACAAAATTAAGGCCCAACTCCATCATTTATCTTTTAAATTCCGCCTAACTACAAAAATACATCATATTCAACTCAAATTGTTTGAGACCCAACCCACTTGAAGATTTACATTAAAAAATTAATACATCCAATTCCATCATCCGATGATATATTTATTATTTTATTAATGTCCGATTGTGATTGAATCCGAATATGGTCTCACACAAAACTCTTCAAATCAACAAGTTTCTTTTTTTTGAGACGGAACGGGAAGAATTTTATTACGAAGAATCAGAAATAACAATATTTAGAAGCCAATTACGAAAATCGGCCTTCCAAATCATAACATCAGAAAAAGAAAAGGAATGCCAAGCAAGCTCATGAGCTGCTCGGTTAAACTACAATTATTCCATGTTGGCGGAATCATGTGTTTCGTCTTCGTCAAATACTAAGCTCAAATATATCCAAATATGTTCCTTGCTTTCAATTGAAAAATATTATTCCCGCTGCCGGCTTATATTACTCTTTAACTTATTATACACAAATAAAATTTATCAGAAGTAGCCAATGGCTTAATTCAATCTGAAATTATCTCCATAACATTCCTTCTGTGAGAGCTATGATTTATCATCTGTTTCTATCTCAATTTGCTTATTATAATTATTCCTTCTTAATTCTCCGTTTCTTTGTTAGGCGATTTCTGGATTTCTGGGCTAGTTGGATTTGTGGTGCTGTAGTCGTTTTTTGTTCGTTTGAAGCTTCATTTTGGAGGGAAAATTGCTGCTCGTATTCTGAGCTGATAATTAGGGTATGGCGGCTTATGGTGCAGCGACTTCTCTCAAGAATACGATTCAGCGTATTCTACAATCCTCTCGCATTTCTCTCGTTTCCCACTCTCCACTAATCTTACTACCTGCCTACCTCGAGATGAATCACTTGCAGAGAATTCTGCTATTATTGGACGAGACCAGCTGCAGCAAGATCAGGACGAAGGTGAATGCTTTGGATGAACTCATAAAAGAGGCAGTCTGGGAATTCGAAGATTTACTCGAATCCCATGTCTTACATCAGATTCTTCCACAACTCGAAAGCGAGAGAGACAACTTGTCATTCTCTGTAGATCTGCAGAGTCTGCAACACCGTGTTGATTGCTTTGTCCAGATGGTGAAGATGATGGAGGAGGAATACTTCATTGAAATGGGGAATATGGCTGAAGAAGAAGGCGAGCCTATTTCCTCAAGAATCGATTTTGGTGGAATCAAGTCCAAGATGGTTGGATTATCTCATGAATTTCAAGAAGCCACAGATGTTCTTCTTGAAGGTAAAGATTATTCTATTATTGGGATGGCGGGCATTGGAAAGACGACTCTTGCTAAACATATTTTTGAAGATCCATCAATTCGGGGCCAGTTTGAGTTTCGAGCATGGGTCAGAGTGGGCAGAAAATGCGAACCCAATGAATTGTTACGATGCATTCTAGCTCAAGTGGATCCCAACGCTTACCAAATGCTTACCCAAGGAGATGATGATGATGAGGAGGAATTAGATGGACTATTGAAAGAAAAATTGAAGCATAAGAAATGTCTCATCGTGTTGGATGATGTTTGGGAGGGACAAGCAACAGATCGCTTGCCAAGCTGCTTACGAGAAAAGCAAATTGGTGGAAGTGTTCAATTCTTACTTACAAGTAGGAAACAAATAGTATTCGAGGAGGGTGGATTCCGAAGAATGCGCTTGTTGAATGCACAAGAAAGTAAGGAATTACTTGGTGAGAAGGTGTTTGGTGAAGAGGGTTTCCCTATTCAACTTGAGGAATTGGGAGAGAAGATTGCGCGGAAATGTGAAGGTCTTCCTCTTATGATAGTCATGGTTGCAGAGCTTCTATCAAAAGCCAACAAGACCCCAAAATTCTGGATTGAGGTACTCGTCAAACAATATAGTTCAGTCTTTGTGGATGCATATAATCAAATATCAGAGGTATTTCTCCCAAGCTATGACTATTTACCGCAACATTTAAAAATGTTTTTCCTCTATATGGGAGCTTTCTTTCCATATTGTGATATCAGTCCAATCCTGCTCAATAGTTTGTTGAGCGCTGAGGGGTTTCTTGAACAGATTGGTGATGAAAGTTTTGAAGATTTTTTCAAGGCATGCTTACAAAAGCTTTGTTGGTGGTATCATCTTGTTCTCGACACATCAAATTTTTGGTTTTCAGTGAGAAAGTATCGCGTGCATTCTTGTTGGCAGTACGTGTGTAGGGAAGAAGGTAGTAGGATCAAGTTTCTGCATGTCTTACAAAGTTACGATGATGTTATAAATTACCAACGTCGGTTGTGTGCCCATCGAACCAGTTTATTTTGCTTCAAACAAGTGTATGATTCCATAAAACGTGATTGTGAATCCACTGCCCGTTCTCTCCTTTGTTATGGTCCTTTTCACCCATATCCAATCCCAATACACGCCATGGGTTTATGGTTGCTTAGGGTACTACATGCTCAAAATGTCCGATTTTACCATATCCCGATTGAAATTTTGAAATTAGTTTGTCTGCGGTACCTTTCCCTAACTTGTACTGGGGATCTCCATCCTTCCATATCCAACCTTTTTCACCTTCAATTCTTGATTATTGATAGACATGTGAGCATCAAGAAGCGGGGAGTTGTGTCATATATGCCTGTGCAAATCTGGGACATGCAAGAACTAGAGCATATTCAGATTTGGGGAAGGGACCTACCAACCCCTAATACTGATGATGCTGCCTTGAACAAACTCATTGCACTTGTTGGTGTGAGTGCAAGCAGTTGTACAAGGGAAGTTCTCAAAAGAATTCCTAATTTAACACATTTAAGAATTGATGTGGAGTTGAAGCCTTATGATGATGATGACGAAACCAACCTATTGAGTCGCTTGAGTTATATATCACAACTTAAGAATTTGGTCAGGCTTGCATATATCATTAGGAATCCCGAGATAAAGTATGAGTTTAATACTATTCCTCTTTCAATGTTTCCATCAAGTCTCAAATTTTTACAGTTGAGTGGGTTGGGGTATCCTTGGAAGTACATGAATGACATTGGTTTGCTGTTGCCAAATCTCGAGGCTCTCATATTAGAATGCTATGCCTTTCGAGGCCCAAAGTGGGAAATAAAACCAAGAAGTTTTTTGAAACTTATTCAACTTCATATTGAGGACACCGATTTGGTGCAATGGAGACCTCAACGTGGAAGCTTTCCCGAGCTTAAAGTTCTAATAATGAGGCATTGCTACAAATTACAACAACTCGATTGGCCGTATGATCATTCTCACATCAAACGTATTGGATTAGTTGACTGCAATCCTTTAGCTGTCGCTTGTGCCAATCAATTAAAAGATAAGTTTTCCTTTGAACTTATGGTGGATTCATCTTTTTGAGCTCAAGCCACGGTGCAACTTGCCTTCCAGGTTTGTAATATATATCATGTCTTAATGTTTTTGCCTGCAAACCCTTCTTCTTTTCACAACAAACCAAATAGTTCATGTTACAATAGGCTTGATTTAAAATTTGATGTATTTTTGTTGTATTTAAATATTAAAATATAATATATCATCTGTTATAGTCACAGTTCTATCAATTTTCAGGCAAATGAGAGAGCTGAAGGGGTCAGACATCCGTGTTATCCCATAATTTTAATTGTTGTATTACTATGAATGTAAGGATTATGGATTTTGTTGATGCTTATGAAACCTGAGTGTTGAACTGTGTTTGTAACCAAAAAGCATATTTCATTTCTCCTCATAAACTACAATTATTCCATGTTAGAATGTGTTTGGCCTTTGTCAAATACTAGTATGTTCAAATCCCCCTAAAAAAAAAATACTATGTTCAAATATATCCAAATATGTTCCTTTCTTTCTATTGAAAAACATTATTCCTGCTGCCGGCTTATATTACTCTTTAACTTATTATATACAAATAAAATTCAGCATAAGTAGCCAATGACTTACTCCCCCGTCCCACTCTAATAGGCTCATTTCTTTTGGCATGGAGATTAAGAAACTTGAGGAAAGTGGTTGGTCGACACCAATTAAGTACTGTACATTTTTTTTTATTCAAAATGGAAAACGAGCCTATTCTAATGGGACGTCCAGAAAAAGAAAACGAGCCTATTAGAGTGGGACGGAGGGAGTAATTCAATCTGAAATTGTCTCGATAATATTGCACATGTATGTGAAAGGTTGTGATTTGTGAATTTTGGGATAAGGTTAAGCTTATCCGCAGCGCCACTGTTCCTTGGCAAAATCTCCTCCATGCAAATATTGAAATACAAGATTTCCATTTCCTTCCTCCGATCCTCTATCTTATTCCGGCGACGTCGATCTCATTAACCCAGCTGCTGCTGCCGCCGACTCGCGCCAATCTCCTGTATGAGAGGAGGTACAGCAAAGAGCTAAGATTTATCATCTCTTTCTATGTATCTCAATTTGCTTATTATAATTATTCCTTCTTCTCCGTTTCTTTGTTAGGCGATTTCTGGATTTCTGGGCTAGTTGGGTTTGTCGTGCTGTAGTCGTTTTTTGTTCGTTTTAAGCTTCATTTTGGAGGGAAAATTGCAGCTCGTATTCTGAGCTGATAATTAGGGTATGGCGGCTTATGGTGCAGCGGCTTCTCTCAAGAATACGATTCTGCGTATTCTACAATCGTCTCGCATTTCTCACGTTTCCCACTCTACACAAATCTTGCAACCTGCCTACGACGAGATGGATCGATTGCAGAGAGTTCTGCTAAAACTGGACGACACCAGCTGCAGCAAGATCAGGGCGAAGGTGAATGCTGTGGATGAACGAATCAAAGAGGTAGTTTGGGAATTTGAAGATTTACTTGAATCCCATGTCTTACATCAGATTCTTCCACAGCTCGAAAGCGAGAGAGACAGCTTGTCATTCTCTGTAGATCTTCAGAGTCTGCAACACCGTGTTGATTGCTTCGTCGAGATGGTGACGATGATGGAGGAAGAGTACATCATTGAAATGGAGAATATGCCTGAAGAAGAAGGCCTGCCTATTTCCTCAAGAATTGATTTTGGTGGAATGATCAAATCAAAGATGGTTGGATCTTCTGATCATTTTGAAAAAGTGAGAAAGTATCTTCTTCAAGAAACTAACAATGAGCCATATTCGATTATTGGGATGGCGGGCGTTGGAAAGACAACTCTTGCTAAGCATATTTTTAAAGATCCATCAATTCAGAGCCATTTTGAGTTTCGAGCATGGGTCAATGTGGGCAGAAAATGTGAATTGTATGAGCTATTACGATGCGTTCTAGCTCAAGTGGATCCCAACACTTACCAAAAGCTTACCCAAAGAGATGATGATGAGGCAGAATTTGTTGGAATCTTGAAAGAAAGTTTGAAGGACAAGAAATGTCTCATTGTGTTGGATGATGTTTGGGAGAAACAAGGAGCAAATCTCTTTCAAAATTGCTTGCGAGAAGAGAATATTGTTGGAAGGATTCAATTCTTACTTACAAGTAGACAAAAAATGGCATTCATGCACGATAGGTACGAAAGAGTAGGCTTGTTGAATGAAGAAGAAAGTACGAAACTACTTGGTGAGAAGGTGTTTGGTGAAGAGGGTTTCCCTCCACAGCTTAAGGAACTGGGAGAGAAGATTGCCAAGAAATGTGAAGGTCTTCCTCTGATGATAGTCACGGTTGCAGAGCTCCTATCAAAAGCTGACAAGACTTCAAAATATTGGACTGAGGTACTCAAGAAACGTAGTCCAATCTTTGTGGATGCTTATAATCAAATATCTGAGGTACTTTTTCCAAGTTATGACTACTTACCCCAATATTTAAAAATGTTTTTTCTCTATATGGGAGCTTCCCGTTCATATAGAAATTTTGATGTAAGCACGCTCAACATTCTGTTGAGTGCTGAGGGGTTTTTTCAACCGATTGGAGAAGGAAATTTTAGAACATGCTTCGAAAATCTTTCTGTGTCGTATCATCTTGTTCTTACCACAAATGAATATTGGTTTTGGGATAGAAAGTATCGTGTGCATTCTTGTTGGCAGCATGTGTGTAAGGAAGAAGCTAGTAGGATCAAGTTTCTGCATGTCTTACAAAGTTGTGATGATGTCATAAAAGACCAGCGCCGCTTGTGTGTTCATTGGAACAGTCTATTTTGCTTCAAACAAGTTTGTGATTCGATAAAAAGTGATTGTGCATCCACCGCACGTTCTCTTCTTTGTTTTGGTCCTTATCACCCATATCCAATCCCAATACATGCCATGGGTTTCAAGTTGCTCAGGGTACTAGATGCTGGTTATGTCCGATTTTACCATATCCCAATTGAAATTTTGAAGCTAGTTTGTCTGCAACACCTTGACCTAATTTACAACGGGGAGCTCCCTCCTTCCATATCCAACCTTTTTCAGCTTCAATTCTTGGTTATTTCAATATACATGTTCATTAAAAAGCGTGGAGTTCAGTCATATGTGCCTGTGGAAATTTGGGACATGCAAGAACTAGAACATCTTGAGATATGGGGAAGGGACCTACCAACCCCTAATACTGATGATGCTACCCTGAACAAACTCACTGGACTTGTTGGTGTGAGTGCAAACAGTTGTACAAGAGAAGTTCTCAAAAGAATTCCTAATTTAACGCTTTTAAGAATTCAAGTGGAGTCGAAGCCTTATGATGATGATGATGAAAGAAACCCATTGAGTTGCTTGAGTTATATCTCACAACTCCAGAATTTGGACACACTTGTATATAAGATCATGAATCCTGTGATAAAGTATGAGCGTAATACGATTCCTCTTTCAATGTTCCCATCAAGTCTCTCCAGGTTATTTTTGAGTGGGTTGGGGTATCCTTGGAAGTACATGAATGAGATTGGTTCTCTGCTCCCAAATCTCAAAAGTCTCATATTAGAATGCTATGCCTTCCGAGGTCCAGAGTGGGAAATAGAATCAGGGGGTTTCTTGAAACTTGAAGAACTTGAAATCGAAGACACAGATTTGGTGCAATGGAGACCTCAACGTGGAAGCTTTCCGAAACTTTGTTGCCTAAACATGAGTCATTGCTACAAATTACAACAACTCGATTGGCCGTATGATCATTCTTGGATCGAACGTATTGAATTAATTGACTGCAATCCTTTAGTTGTTGCTTGTGCCAGTCAATTAAAAGATAAGTTTTCATTTGAACTTACCGTCGAATCCTCTTCATGAGCTCAAGCGACTCTGCAACTTGCGTAAGAGGTTAGTCTTCCTACTTTGCAATATCACGTCTTAATGTTTCTACGAACAAACCAAATCAATTCATGTCACAATATGATTGAATTAAATTTTGATGTGTTTTTGTTATATTTAAATTTAGAATTATATATCTTCTGTTATAGTCACACTTCTAAACCAGGGGGCTTAGCCCACTGGCCACCGGGTCCTCACTTAAGTGAAGTGACCCGGGTTCGATCCCTCTTGGGAACGAATTGGTGATTGGAGATATAAGGTGGAGTTTGGTGAATGGAGAGATAAGGTGGTTCTTGGAGTGGATGGGGAACTAACTACTAACATCTAACATGACTTTGACCGATCAAAAAAAAAAAAAAAAAAAAAAAAAAAAAAAAAGTCACACTTCTATCATTTTTCAGGCAAATGAGAGAGCTAAAGGGGTCAGACACCGTGTAACCAAAACTGTTGTAAGTTGGATTTGTGTGAAAACGTTAGTCGATCTCTTATTTAAGGATTTGTAATTTTTATGTGTTTAACAGGATTTTGGCTTTGTTGTGATATTATGTGTTATCAGTTTATGCTTTTTTTTAATAACTTAACTTTTCTCTCTCTTGAAACGCTTACCCTTTAATCCCTACAAGAAAACTCAAAACTAAGGACGAAATTAACGACGGTTAGCGACGGATTTTCCGTCGTTAAACATGCTTGTCATAGTTATTTATTTCTTTGACGAAAAATACTGAAAAGCAGATATTTCCATTTTTTTTTTCATTCTTTTCACACGAATATTTCTAATCTAAATATTTTTTTTTGGACAATATGAAAAAATAATTCATGCAGGCATGTTCTTTTTCCTTGTTTTCACTACTCCAATTCATAATAATAATATTATAAAATTTTATATGAACACGTGACCATTCAACGCTGTAGGAGACTTTATGTTATCATCACTAATCAATACAATTTAAAAATAATATAGCGGCGGAGTTTATGGCGTTGATGCTGGTTTCATTAATCAATGCATGTGTAGAGCTGACTTTGTTAACCAATCTCAGTTTATCAATTGCACCTTCAAAATCCTTATCCTTCCACCACCTACCCCCGTTGCCATTTCCTCCCGTTTCAGACCTTCCACCACCACAAAGTTATGGCGGCTTTTGGTGCAGCCACTTCTCTCAAGAATACGATTCAGCGTATTCTACAATCGTCTCGCATTTCTCTCGTTTCCCACTCTCCACAAATCTTACTACCCGCCTACGACAAGATGGATCACTTGCAGAACGTTCTGCTAAAATTGGACGACACCAGCTGCAGCAAGATCAGGACGAAGGTGAATGCTGTGGATGAACTTATAAAAGAGGTAGTTTGGGAATTTGAAGATTTACTCGAATCTCATGTCTTACCTCAGATTCTTCCACAGCTCGAAAGCGAGAGAGACAATTTGTCATTCTCGGTAGATCTCCAGAGTCTGCAACACCATGTTGATTGCTTCGTCGAGAAGATGAAGATGATGGAGGAGGACTACACTAATGAAATGGAGAATATGGGTGAAGAAGAAGGCGAGCCTATTTCCTCAAGAATCGATTTTGGTGGAATCAAGCCAAAGATGATTGGATTATCTTATGAATTTCAAAAGGGCAGAGATAATCTTCTTGAAGATAAAAACTATTCGATTTTTGGGATGGCGGGAGTTGGAAAGACAACTCTTGCTAAGCATATTTTTGAAGATCCATCAATTCGGAGCCATTTTGAGTTTCAAGCATGGGTCAGAGTGGGCAGAAAATGTGAATCCAATGAACTATTACAATGCGTTCTAGCTCAAGTGGATCCCAACGCTTACGAACTGCTTAGCCAAGGAGATGACGAGGAGGAGGAATTAGTTGGACTATTGAAAGAAAAATTGAAGGATAAGAAATGTCTCATCGTGTTGGATGATGTTTGGGAGATGAAAGCAGCAAATTGCTTGACAAATTGGTTGCGAGAAGAGAATATTGGTGGAAGGATTCAAGTCTTACTTACAAGTAGAAGAAATATAGCATTCGAGATGGGTGGGTGCGAAAGAGTGCGCTTGTTGAATGCAGAAGAAAGTAAGGAATTACTTGGTGAGAAGGTGTTTGGTGAAGAGGGTTTCCCTCCTCAACTTGAGAAACTAGGAGAGAAGATTGCGTGGAAATGTGAAGGTCTTCCTCTTATGATAGTCACGGTTGCAGAGCTCCTATCAAAAACCGACAAGACCCCAGAATACTGGACTGAGATACTCATCAAACAACGTAGTTCAGTCTTCGTGGCTGCATATAATAAAATATCAGAGGTACTTTTCCCAAGCTATAACTATTTACCCCAATATTTAAAAATGTTTTTTCTCTATATGGGAGCTTTCCGTCCATATCATGATATAAATTTAGGTATGCTCCTAAATCTGTTGACTGTTGAGGGGTTTCTTCCACCTATTGGAGAAGAAATTGTTCAAGATTTTTGCTTTAAGTGCTTGAGAGAGCTTTCTGAATGGCATCATGTTGTTGTCGACACAACAAATTCTTTGTTTTCGTTGACAACGTATCGTGTGCATTCTAGCTGGCAGTACTTGTGTGAGGAAGAAGCTAGTAGGATCAAGTTTCTGCATGTTTTACAAAGTTGTGATGATGTTATAAAAGACCAACGCCGCTTGTTTGCCCATTGCAACACTTTATTTTGCTTCAAACAAGTGTATGATTCAATAGAAAGTGATTGTGCATCTACTGCTCGTTCTCTCCTTTGTGTTGGTCCTTATCACCCATATCCAGTCCCAATACAGGCCATGCGTTTCAAGTTGCTCAGGGTACTTGATGCTCTGGCGGTCCGATTTTACCATATCCCAATTGAAATTTTGAAACTAGTTTGCCTGCGGTACCTTTCCCTAACTTGCAATGGGGACCTCCCTCCTTCCATATCCAATCTTTTTCAACTTCAATTCTTGATTATTGATAGACATATGACTATTAAAAAGCGTGGAGTTCAGTCATATATGCCTGCGCAAATTTGGGACATGCAAGAACTAGAGTATATTCAGGTTAGGGGAAGTGACCTACCGACCCCTAATACCGATGATGCTACCTTGAACAAACTCACCTCACTTGTTGGTGTGGGTGCAAACAGTTGTACAAGGGAAGCTCTCAAAAGAATTCCTAATTTAGAGCATTTAGGAATTGAAGTGGAGTTGAAGCCTTATGCTGCTGATGATGAAATCAACCCATTGAGTTGCTTGAGTTATATATCACAACTCCAAAATTTGGTCGCACTTAGATATAGCATAAAGAATCCCGAGATAAAGCATGAGTTTAAGACTATTCCTCTTTCAATGTTCCCATCGAGTCTCACAATGTTATTTTTGAATGGGTTGGGGTATCCTTGGAAGTACATGAATGACATTGGTTCGCTACTCCCAAATCTCGAGACTCTCATATTAGAATGCTATGCCTTTCGAGGCTCAGAGTGGGAAATAAAACCGGGGGGTTTTTTGAAACTTACTGAACTTCAAATTGAAGACACTGATTTGGTGCGATGGAGACCTCAACGTGGAAGCTTGCCGAAGCTTCGTAGACTAAGCATGAAGCACTGCTACCAATTACAACAACTCGATTGGTCGTATGATCACTCTTGGATCACGACCATTGAATTAGTAGACTGCAATCCTTCAGCTCTCGCTTGTGCTATTCAATTAAAAGACAAGTTTTCCTTTGAACTTTTGGTATTTTCTTCTTTTTGATGAGCTTTGCTACACTTTGCAACTTGCGTTGATGTAAGTTGTAACCAGAGTCGATGTAAGTTGGATTTATGTGAAACTTTGTCCTTGGTTGGATTGTAATTTTTCTGAGTTATGCATGAATTTCAATTTTGTTTTGATATTGTGTGTAATCAGTTAATGTATTTTTTATTGAGTATTTGGATTAGCTTTTTCCAATAGTCTTATTGTCATCTTATTTTTGAGAACCCATTTTGTCTTCTTTTTCTTATTTTTATTTCTTTCAGCTCTAGTTTACAATTTCTTTGAAATTTAATTTAAAAGCTGTGGTGAAGATTCATACCTTCTTAAACTTAAGAAAGTCGGAAAAACCATGATTTGGTGTGAGTTTGAATGAACAAAATTATTGTGTTAAATTTGTTATTTTCCATTGTTTAGCTATAACAAAATTGGGCTTTTGCTTATACTAATAAACAAAATTTTGGCCCAATTAAGGCCCAACTCCATTTATCTTTGAAATTCAGCCTAACTATTAAAAGGCCTAAAATTCAACTCAATTCCCTTGAGGGGCCCACCTGAAGACGTACATACAAAGAAGTAATACATCAAAGCCCATCAAAATCCTTATCCTTCCATCACCACAACCTACCGCCGTCGCCAACTCCTCCCCCTTCACACCTTCCACCACCACCACCACCACCACAATCATATTTCAATCAAGTCATGGCAGCTTATGCTGCAGCCACTTCTCTCAAGAATACGATTCAGCGTATTCTAGAATCGTCTCGCATTTCTCTCGATTCCCACTCTCCACAAATCCTACTACCTGCCTACCTCGAGATGAATCACTTGCAGAGAATTCTGCTATTATTGGACGACACCAGCTGCTGCAAGATCAGGACGAAGGTGAATGCTGTGGATGAACGAATCAAAGAAGCAGTTTGGGAATTCGAAGATTTACTCGAATCCCATGTCTTACATCAGATTCTTCCACAGCTCGAAAGCGAGAGAGACAACTTGTCATTCTCTGTAGATCTGCAGAGTCTGGAACACCGTGTTGGTTACTTCATCGAGATGGTGGAGATGTTGATAATGGAGTTCCTCATTGAATATGATAACATGCCTGAAGAAGAAGGCGAGCCTATTTCCTCAAGAATTGATTTTGGAGGAATCAAGTCAAATATGGTTGGATTATCTTATGAATTTCAAAAAGCCAGAGATGATCTTCTTCGAGGTAAAGATTATTCGATTATCGGGATGGCGGGTGTTGGAAAGACAACTCTTGCTAAGCGTATTTTTGAAGATCCATCAATTCGGGGCCGTTTTGAGTTTCGAGCATGGGTCAGAGTGGGCAGAAAATGCGAACCCAATGAATTATTACGATGCATTCTAGCTCAAGCGGATCCCAATGCTTACCAAATGCTTACCCAAGGAGATGATGAGGAGGAGGAATTAGTTGGACTATTGAAAGAAAAATTGAAGCATAAGAAATGTCTCATCGTGTTGGATGATGCTTGGGAGGGACAAGCAATAGATCGCTTGACAAGTTGCTTACGAGATAAGAAAATTTGTGAAAGTGTTCGATTCTTACTTACAAGTAGGAAACAAATAGTATTCGAGGAGGGTGGGTTCCAAAGAGTGCGCTTGTTGAATGACGAAGAAAGTAAGGAATTACTCGGTGAGAAGGTGTTTGGCGAAGAGGGTTTCCCTATTCAACTTGAGGAACTGGGAGAGAAGATTGCGTGGAAATGTGAAGGTCTTCCTCTTATGATAGTCACGGTTGCAAAGCTCCTATCAGAAGCCGATAAGACCCCAGAATACTGGACTGAGGTATTCGTCAAACGACATAGCTCAGTCTTTGTGGATGCATATAATCAAATATCAGAGGTATTTCTCCCATCCTATGACTATTTACCCCAACATTTAAAAATGGTTTTCCTCTATATGGGAGCTTTCCTTCCATATTGTGATATCCTTACAGTCCAGCTCATTAGTATGTTGAGTGTTGAGGGGTTTTTTCAACCGATTGGGGAACAAAATTTTCAAGAGTTTACGTATGGTTGCTTGGCAGAGCTTTCTTTGGGGTATCATCTTGTTCGTAACACAACAAAATCTTTGTCTCTAAAAACAACGTATCGTGTGCATTCTTGCTGGTAGCACTTGTGTAAGGTAGAAGCTAGTAGGATCAAGTTTCTGCATGTCTTACAAAGTTGTGATGATGCTACAATAGACCAACGCCGATTGTGTGTCCATTGGACCAGTTTATTCTGCTTCAAACAAGTGTGTGATTCAATAAAACGTGATTGTGCATCCACTGCCCGCTCTCTCCTTTGTCATGGTCCTTTTCACCAATATCCAATCCCAATACATGACATGGGTTTCAAGTTGCTCGGTGTACTACATGCTCTTGAAGTCCGATTTTACCATGTCCCAATTGAAATTTTGAAACTAGTTTGTCTACGATACCTTTCCCTAACATGCAACGGGGAGCTCCCTCCTTCCATATCCAACCTTTTTCAACTTCAAGTTTTGATAATTGAAAAACATGAATTCATTAAAAAGCATGGAGTTCAGTCATATATGCCAGTGCAAATATGGGACATGCAAGAATTAGAGTGTATTCACGTCAGGGGAAGCGACCTACCAACCCCTAGTGATGATGCTACCTTGAACAAACTCATCAGACTTATTGGTGTGAGTACAAACAGTTGTACAAGGGAAGTTCTCAAAAGAATTCCTAATTTAGAGGAATTAGCAATTGATGTGGAGTTGAAGCCGTATGATGATGATGATGAAACCAACCCATTGAGTTGCTTGAGTTATATCTCCCAACTCCAGAATTTGTGGTCACTTCAATATCGGGTTAGGAATCCCGAGATAAAGTATGAGTTTAATACTATTCCTTTTTCAATGTTTCCATCAAGTCTCACATATTTACGTTTGAGTGGGTTGGGATATCCTTGGAAGTACATGAATGACATTGGCTCACTGCTGCCAAATCTAGAAAGTCTCATATTAGAATGCTATGCCTTTCGAGGCCCAGAGTGGGAAATAAAATCGGGGAGTTTTTTGAAACTTATTGAACTTCACATTGAAGACACCGATTTGGTGGAATGGAGACCTCAACGTGGAAGCTTCCCGGAGCTTGCATTTCTAAGCATGAAGCATTGCTACAAATTACAACAACTCGATTGGCCATATGATCACTCTTGGATCACGACCATTAAATTAGTCGACTGCAATCCTTCAGCTCCTGCTTGTGCCATTCAGTTAAAAGACAAGTTTTCCTTTGAACTTTTGGTCTTTTCTTCCTTTTGATGAGCTTAGCTACACCTCTGCAACTTGCCTAACAGGTTAGTCTTCTTTTCACAGACAAACCAAATCAATTCATGTCACAGTAGTCTTGAATTAAATTTGATGTGTTTTTGTTATATTTAGATATTCAAAATATATATTATCTTCTGTTATCTATCAATTTTCAGGCAAATGAGAGAGCCGAAGGGGTCAGACGCCTCATTATCCCATAATTTCAGATGTTGTATTACCATATTGTCGTATGAATTTAAGGATAGTGTTGAATAGTGTTTAATATGTAACCAAAATTGTTGCAAGTTGGATTTGTTTGAAAGCATTAGTCCCTTATTCAAGGATTTTAATTTTTCAGAGTTATGCATGATTTTCACTTTGATTTGATATTGTGTGTAATCAGTTTGTGTTTTTTTTTAATAGCTTAAAAATTTAAGATTCTGGCAACATACTAGTTACTTTTTGGCTTTTCATATTTCAAATTAATGAGATCCCTCAGTAGAAACTAGGGTTGTAAACGAATCGAATCGAGTCGAATATCATAATTTTGTATTCGTATTTGAATACTAACCGAATCGAATCGAATCGAATATTTATATTTCGAATCGAATATTTATCGAATACGAATATCAAAATTCGAATATCGAATCGAATACGAATTATTTGATTAGTTTACAATCGCAATGACGAAGCGCGACTTGTAATGGAAGAATATATGACTTCAATTTACAATTTTGATTTTATAAATTGTAAAGTTTTACTTTTAAAATTGTGGAGAATTACTTTAATGCATGTATATTATGATTCTTTGCATTTTTTCTTTTTAAAATTGTCAATTATTATATAATATTATAATTCTTTTTATTATATTTTCTATATAATATTATAATTCTTATATATATAATTAAATATTGATGAATATAAAATTAAATTCATCCAATAAAGTGATGAATCCACCACAAAATTTACAATCTAAGGGTGAAAATGAGTTCATAATTTATTTTAGCCCCTCCACACACACACATATATACATATATATAATATTTAAATATTTAATCATGTATCTATGCGAATATCGAATCGAATCGAATCGAATATCATAATTTCATATAAGTATTTGAATACTAATCGAATCGAATCGAATATTTGTTATCGAATACGAATCGAATAATTTCGAATACGAATAACACAATTTCGAATCGAATCTCGAATCGAGCAAAAATATTCGATTCATTTACAACCCTAGTAGAAACTAACCAATATAACTACAGAAAAGCCATGATTTGTATCTGAGTTTGAATGAACAAAATTATCGTGCTAAGTTTGTTATTTTCCATTGTATAAAGGTCGAATAAATAACTGTAGGAGTTGTTGATTTAGCTATGAAATAAATCTGGGTATTCAAATTCAAAGAAGAAAATAATTGATTAATTGTCATTCATAAAATATCCGAAGCATTTATCAACTAATTACCTATTACCTATGAATTAACATACACCAATTGGGCTTCTCCATATAATAAACAAAATTTTGGCCCAATAAAGCCCAACTCTGTTTATCTTTTAAATTCTGCTTACTTGTTAAAAGGCCTCAAATTCAACTCACTTTCTTTGAGGCCCACTTGAAGATGTACATACAAAAATTAATACTACATCAAAGTCCATCATTAGACTATATAATTGTGATTTATTATTATCAGATTGTTCGATTATGGTACTACATCAAATTACTTGGTTCGTGAAATGATCTCACACAAAACTCTTTTAAGAAGGTATAACCATGAAGTTCAATTATTTACTGGAAAACATATTAATAAATAATTTACCTAGGTTCTTTTTCTTTATTTCCACTTTAATTCGTGATAATATTATTATAAAAATTTATAATAATATAGCATTTTTATTTCCATAAATTTACCTTGGTTCGTGCACATGGCATCAATTTAAAAATAATATAGCAGCGGATGAGATAAAATGCATTCATTGTGGTTTCATTTACCAATACAATACATGTGCAGAGCTGACTTAATTTATGGAGAGGCACAACCAATCTCATTTTTATTTTTTATTTTTTTAAAATTTGTTACACTTATTTTCTCAAATAAAGGAAAAATTACTCACACTCTAGCCCTCGACCTATTGGTTGGAGGTGAAGCATCTTACCAACAGACTGCGCTTCGTTGTCACCAATCTCATTTAACTACAATTTCAAATAACTTTAAACAGTTGATTTGCACCGCCTTCACCACCACCACCACCACAAATTCTCCCCACCTATTGTGCCTTGATAGCTCATATATCAGTGATGGCGGCTTATGGTGCAGCGACCTCTCTCAAGAATACGATTCTGCGTATTCTACAATCGTCTCGCATTTCCCTCGTTTCCCACTCTCCACAAATCTTACTACCTGCCTACGAAGAGATGGATCGATTGCAGAAAGTTCTGCTCAAATTGGACGACACCAGCTGCTGCAAGATCAGAACGAAGGTGAATGCTGCAGATGAACGAATCAAAGAGGCAGTTTGGGAATTTGAAGATTTACTTGAATCCCATATCTTACCTCAGATTCTTCCACAACTCGAGAGCTCGAGAGATCACTTGTCTTTCTCTGTAGATCTGCAGTCTCTGCAACACCGTGTTGATAGCTTGGTCGAGAAGATGAAGATGATGGAGGAGGAATACACTAATGAAATGGAGAATATGCCTGAAGAAGAAGGCAAGCCTATCTCCTCAAGAATAGATCACGGTGGAATCAACTCAAAGATGGTTGGATTATCTGATCGTATTGAAAAAGTCAGAGATAATCTTCTCGATGAATATAACTACCAACCCTATTCGATTATTGGGATGGGGGGCATTGGCAAGACGACTCTTGCTAAGCATATTTTTGAAGATCCATCAATTCGGAGCCATTTTGAGTTTCGAGCATGGGTCAACGTGGGCAGGAAATGCGAAACTGATGAACTATTACGATGTGTTCTAGCTCAAGTGGATCCCAACGCCCACAAAATCCTTACCCAAGGAGGTGATCATGACGGCGAGGAATTAGTTGGAGTCTTAAGAGAAAGATTGAAGGATGTGAGATGTCTCATTGTGTTGGATGATGTTTGGGACAAAGAAGCAAATCGCTTGACCAATTGCTTAAGAGAAAAGAATATTGTTGGAAGGATTCGATTCTTACTTACGAGTAGACTGGGAATAACATTCACGCGGCATGGGTACGAAAGAATGTACTTTTTAAATGAAGAAGAAAGTAATGAATTACTTGGTGAGAAGTGTTTGGTGAGGAGGGTTTCCCTCCTCAACTTGAGGAACTGGGAAAGAAGATTGCTAAGAAATGTGAAGGTCTTCCTCTTATGATAGTTACGGTTGCAGAGCTCCTATCAAAAGCCGACAAGACCCCAGAATACTGGACTGAGGTGCTCATCAAACAACATGGTTCGATCTTTGTGACTGCATATAATCAAATATCAGAGGTACTTTTTCCAAGCTATGACTACTTACCCCAACATTTTAAAATGTTTTTTCTTTATATGGGAGCTTTCCCTCCATATATCGATATCCATCCAATCCTGATCAATAGTTTGTCGAGTGCTGAGGGGTTTGTTGAACCAATTGGAGAAGAAAGTTTTGCAGATCTTTCCAATGAATGTTGGAAAAAGCTTTCTAGGCGGTATCATCTTGTTCTCGAGATAGCAAATTATAAGTTTCCGGTGAGTAGTTATCGCGTGCATTCTTGCTTGCAGCACTTGTGTAAGAAAGAAACTAGTAGAATCAAGTTTATGCATGTCTTAGAAAGTTGTGATGATGTTATAAGAGACCAACGTCGATTGTGTGTCCACTGGAACAGTTTATTTTGCTTCAAACAAGTGTGTGATTCGATAAAAAGTGATTGTGCATCTACTGTTCGTTCTCTCCTTTGTTTTGGTCCTTGTCACTCATATCCAGTGCCAATACTTGACATGGGTCTCAAGTTGCTCAGGGTACTAGATGCTGCTTATGTCCGATTTTATCATATCCCAATTGAAATTTTGAAACTAGTTTGTCTTCAGTACCTTGCCCTAACTTGCAATGGGGACCTCCCTCCTTCCATATCCAACCTTTTTCACTTGCAATTCCTGATTATTGGTAGACATATGAATATTAAAAAGCGTGGAGTTCAGTCATATATGCCTGTGCAAATTTGGGATATGCAAGAACTCGAGCACATTCAGATTTGGGGAAGGGATCTTCCAACCCCTAATACTGATGCTACCTTGGACAAGCTCATCATACTTGTTGGTGTGAGTGCAAGCAGTTGTACAAGGGAAGTTCTCAAAAGAATTCCTAATCTAAAGGTATTACGGATTGAAGTGGAGTTGAAGCCTTATGATGATGAAGACGAAACCAACTCATTGAGTTGCTTGAGTTATATCTCACAACTTCAGAATTTGGATAGACTTGAATATCATGTTGTCAATCCTGAGATGAAGTATGAGTTTAATACCATTCCTCTTTCAATGTTTCCATCAAGTCTCAAAGAGTTACATTTGAGTGGGTTGGGATATCCTTGGAAGTACATGAATGACATTGGTTCGTTGCTGCCAAATCTTGGGATGCTTGTATTAAGATGCTATGCCTTTCGAGGCCTAGAGTGGGAAATTACCCTGGGGAGTTTCTTGAAACTTACTACACTTATAATTGAAGACACCGATTTGGTGCAATGGAGACCTCAACGTGGAAGTTTCCCAGATCTCCGAACCCTAAGCATGGAGCATTGCTACAAATTACAGCAACTCGAATGGCCGTATGACCACTCTTGGATCACGACCATTGAATTAGTCGAGTGCAATCCTTTAGCTGTCGCTTGTGCCAATCAATTAAGAGACAAGTTTTCCTTTAAACTTATGGTTGATACTTCCTTTTGAGCTCAAGTGATTCTACAACTTGCCTGCGAGGTTAGTCTTACTTCATTGCAATATATTTAAACATATATATGACTATATGTATATATATATATATATATATACCTTCTGTTATAGTCACAGAGTTTGAGATTTTCCATCTTCTATATTCAGGCAAATGAGAGCCGATCGAAGGGGTCAGATGTGGCGTTATCACATAGTTTCCATTGTTTGTCTGAATTTAAGGATTTGTGAGTTGTCTGAAGCCTGCGTGCTTAATTAATTATGTTTGTAACCAAAATTTGTTGTAAGTTGGATTATGAAACCTTTCTGTGTTATGCATGATTTTCACTCTGTTTTAGTATTGTGTGTAATCAGTTGATGTGTTTTTTAATAGCTCATGAATTAAAAATTTCAAATTCTGGCAATATATGTTAATTTTTTAGGTTGCTTAGAGTTAATTTTGATGCTCTTAATATATGTTTCTAAGAGTTCCCACTTAATTAGGCACTAAAATTAGTTCAATTAAGACAGATATCTGAACTTTGGAACCTTGTTATATGAGCATTGTATTGTATCTTGTGGATATGTGTCGTTCGTATGTGCTTACTTTGTACAATTAATTTTAGCATATTCCATGAGCAAAACGATGTTGTTTTGATTTCAGTAATGTCACGTCAAGCTCGTTTATAGGCGTTAATAACCTTATACTCCCTCCGATCGGAGGGGGCACGGGTTTTAAGACGAAAATGAGAAAATATGAAAAGTTATAAGGATAAATGAGGTATTGAAAGATTCTAATACACCAATGTCGACGTACGAATCTAAAGATCGTGACTTATATTTGATTTTGTCCACATTAGAACTCCATTCTCCCGCCAAAAAATATGTCACTTTTGCAATGAAGTGCAATTCAGTCGGTAAAATGTAATTCACTTTTGAGGATATTGATTTTTGTGTTATTCAAAATGATTATGTTAAGAAATGAAGTGTGTTGAAGATTATATTAAAAAGCTTAAAATGCAATCAGACATAATAATTTATGTAACATATCATCATAGTGAGAGAGTTATCCAGAAATCTCTTATGTTTTCATTAAGGCCCAAATGATAATCTCAATAATTTATATACCTTTTATATGGGCATACAAAGCCCAACCCACTTATAAATTATAATAATATGTGGCAAATGTTGAAATTTCTCTATCTTTTGCTTCAAAAAAAATCTCTATTTTCTATACTTAGAATTTTGATTTTAATCAGTACACAATAACAGTATATATATATGTAAATGAAATCATTTCTTGATTAACAAACCAGAAAATTTCATATGTTTAATGATATTACAATTTATTTGCATCAAATATACTGTTAACAAGGAAAAAATGAATAAATAATAGAAAATGATATATGTGATGCGAGGCAATAAAGAAAAATTCTGTCGATTTCATCTATTTGGTCAACTCTAATAAGTTAGAATTAATAATTAGAAGTATGGATTCCTGCATTATGTGTCACGCCACAATCTATACGTGTCAGCTTGATTTCTCAAAGTAGTAAAGGAGATCAATATAGCAAGATTTTAATCAATTTGGATCTAACGTGTAAGAAATAAAATAATGTAAATAGGCAATATGCACAATTTAAAAATAGAATTAAAAAAGAAAAAGACATGTGGGAGAGAGCCCACGTCCCACTTTAAAAATTAAAGATTTCGCCCTCTTTTTTCTCAATAAATAAATCTATATTTCCACTTTCTCCTCATTAAAAAAAAAACTCACTTTCTCTCTCTCATCCATTTTCTTTTATTTTGATTAGGTGAAAGTCAAACTTTGAGTTAGGTGCACTATCTATAACACCATCATATGAAATTAGAGGTAACAAATAACCATTCTCCTATTGTAAAAAAAAGTCTTAGTTATAATTAATTATGAAATTAAATTTTAGTTATAAGTATCAAAATATATAAAATATAACTGTTTTTTCATGTATAAAAATATTAATTCACCCTTAATAAAAAGTAACTACTTAAAAAAATTACAAACTTTATTATCACTGCATGAAAATAATTAAGATTCGTTTGTCCATTCGTGTAAACAAAATGTTACACAAATACACGAAAAATATAAAAATACATTTTATTTTTGCAAGTTTTTTTGTGAAAGTTTTGTGATTTACATGCATATAAAATGGTATTGTAATAATAATGACTAATTTTATATATTATTCTAAATATACTACGATTATTTTGAAATTTTACTTAATATGCAATGTCTTTCCACATTCACTGAATGAATATTATTTATATTAGAAAAAGAAAAACATATATGGGAACAAATTAAACTAGGAAGCTGACTTAGGAGATGACGTATAGAAGCCAATATTTTATACAGTGTTGAAGAATAGTGGGTAGCCTTAGCTGGCTGAAGATTTGCATAAAATATCGTTTTATGTGTTGATCTGCAATCACATGCATTTCTTTTTTGTTCACATGTGCACCTTTAATTTAATTTATCCCTTGAATTACGAGTTGGGATAATCTTTTTGTTTGCTGCGACAGTAATACAAAACACACAATTCTTTTTAATTAAATTAGCTTGAAAATATTATATTGATGTGAGTGATTATGTATATTATCTGTGGTATACGTAATACAAATCATAATTATAACTATGATTAACTTTATATAATCTTAATATATCATACCAATCTATTAACTTTTACATATATTTTAATATATTCTATCAAATATGATATTTACATGCCATATAGTAAAAGACATCACAATCAGATATATCACACCTTATTTCATACCGAGTATCAAATGAGCCCCAATTGGACTAGACATATAAGGCGCATATATATATATATAGAGAGAGAGAGAAGAAAGGATTTAGGGAACATGTTATCTTTTGTGAGAAATGAAAATGAATTTGGAACATTAAATATTTAAATTTTATGACTGTTGATAATATTTTTAAATTAATCGGGCGAAATGGAGATTAACAAATAAATTAATAAAATCTACAAATAAATCAATGTAACAAGCGATATAGATCGATTTGATTAGAGTGCTTTCCTTTATCACATTTTGTCTACTTTATTCATCACAAGAATATAATAAAGGTTCCGATAAGAAAACATTGATGAAAGTCTAGTGCTTAACTGAATTATGTCATACAATTTTTTATATGTATTTAACTAGTTGGTTATTGATATAATTGATAACAATAATAATTATAGATTCAGATTGTTAATTTTAATCAAGCAATAAGTTTGACTTTGATGCTTCTTTAGAATCATCTTCCCTTTTTAGGTTAAAATATATTTTAGTTTCTTGAGTTATTTCTGAGCTGAAAATGGAGAGACATTTCATGGGCTTTGGCTGTAGAATTATATATATATATATATATTCCATTTTTTTCCATCCCATTTTCTTTGATATATAATTCATCTTGATTTTATTAAATGAATTGAAGGGTAAAATTTTGTATTCGTCTTGCACATTTTTAGTAGAGTTTATGAATCTTATCTTAAACATGGGATTGAAATCCAAGATTAATTTTTTAGAGGTTAATTTCAAGTAATTTTTCTTAATTAATTAGTGTTTCTTCTTTTTCTTGAAATACATGATGTGTGGGGGTGGAAGAAGCTTCACGTTTTGCAAGAAAAGTTCAAATGAGAGATAAAATAATGTATTGTAATGCTGTGCAAGCATGAGACAAGATGTAGTTTTCTAATATTTTTTAAATTGCACAATTAAAAACTAAAAATATTATAAAGAAAAGGAAAAACAGTCCCCTTTATTTGATTGTGCAATCTAACGTGCTTTTCTTTAATGTATTTATTAAAGACTCGATTTTTATAATGCAATTAGTTGTGCCCTCCAAGAAGCCACCAGAAACAAAAGATTAAATTAATCCCCTTGAAATGATTCCCACAATAAAATAATGATGTTTTTATATTCCAAAATGTGTAATGCTAAATTTAATATTGTATTGACCACTTGGATGCCCATATTTCTCGCTTGGTAACATTGATAACTACAATAATGTTATCTTAATGCACATGAGAAACTTACAAATACAATTCAATATTTTCAAAAGATTATTCAATTACCCTTTCACCCTCTTTTATAGCTACTGCAGGGCGGCATTTTGATGTATTTAATATTCAAATTTGCATAGTATTATAATTGTCACTGATTCACATTAGAAAAATAAAACAAATTTTTATTATGATTGTCATTCAAGTTTCTGAATCTAGACTCCACCTAATTCTTGCTTAAGATGCCATTTTCATTAGTTATATTGAAAGAGTTGTAGTTGGAGATTTTTGTGTACAATTTTTGATTTGAAGTTTGTTCTTGATTTGGTAGCTCAATTAAGAAGTGCAGCAATGGAGTGGCGATTGCCAAACAAGAGCTTTGCTCAACCTCAGCTCTTGTCCTTCCATGGCTCTCATGGAGAGAAGGCGAAGACCGGCTTCGACTCCCTCGCCTCAGCCGGTCTGGTGACGATAACCACCACGGAAATTGACACGGATCGGAGTTCTTACTCGGCCGTTATGCAGGTTAGTTTGGGCTTTCTTATGTGGATTCTGTTTCAATGGGAACTTGATGAGTCGATCCATTTTTTTTACTGCTGATATATATCGGGAGTTACTCCACATATTGCTTGACGTAGAACATATAGTGGACTTGTTTGTGTTGTTTTGTTGACTTTTTTCCATTGCTCGATAGATAATTTGATAAGCCAATGATTTTTTTCCGTGTTTTAGGGTATGGTTTGAATACTCAACTTTAAAATAAATTTGATTTATGTTTCACCTTACAGAATTTGGCGACGGAATAATGATATACTTTGTTAAAATTTGCACTATTCAATACAAAATCGCATAGAAAACTCTGAGAATTTGGCATGTGACTCATCATTTCGTCGCCGGATTTTGTATGTCTAGACTAAAATCAATCTTTTTCCAACGTTGGGTTTTTATAAGTGAAATTAAACATAGGTTTCTTATCTTAGGCTAAAGTTTTATCTCAATTTGGTTACCTAGAAAAACATTGATCAAGGAGGAGTTCGGTACACGGTCACAACCTATCCCGCCGATCCAAGGAGTGCGACGGCCTTGCCGGCAATGGGCGCCTCCGTTCACCAATCCTTTGTGCCCCTTAGCCCGCAGCCGATTTCCGCCATTCCAATGGTGAATCCCATCCCAGCTATGTCTTTGAGCAGCCCCGTTGTCGGGACTACGGACTTAAGGTATTGGGCTAAAATAAAAACTCATTTTAAAATATAAACTAGTAACCATTTTCAGCTCTTAAATCATGAAGATATATGGTGGATTCATCACTTAATTTGTTGAATATATTCATGGGCCTAATTTCAAATCCTAGCAAATTCATATTTTTTTCACAGTAAATTCATACATATTCAACATAGAATTCATGGGTTTGTTTATGTAGGAATTCTTCCAAGAGCTCAGGGACTCCGGCTCAACTAACGATATTCTACAACGGCTCCGTTTGTGTATACGACAACGTTTCTGCGGATAAGGTACATCACATCATCTTCTAGCTGCAAGAATGTGTGCTTATTTTATACTTCATCCGTCTCACAAAAAACACGAACATTTGTAATGGCACGAGTTTTAAGAAAAGTTACATATATAAAAGTGTATTCTGAGTTGAAAGATGTCTCACTTTATGAAAAGTAGTGATAAAAAGTAAGGGATTGTGGTGGGATAGCGTACAAAATAAAAATGTATATGTTTTTGTGAGACGATCTAAAATGACAAAATGTTCATGTTTTTATGAGACGGAGAGTTACTTACTTCAATCTTGATATATGAATTTGAATGTATAGGCTCAGGCTATTATGTTACTGGCCGGAAACGGCCCCCCGGTGGCTTCTAGTGCACCGGTCCCTGCAGCCCCCGTTCAAGCCTCCGCGCCTAGGCCTTCTATCCTCGAGAGTTATGTGGTGAACCACCCTTATGGTGGTGGTGCATCGCACCGGTTGAGCCCTGCAGCCAAGGCCACCGGTGGCGTTTCTCAGTCGATGGGGTGGGCCGGCGCTATCAGCGAAATGAATGCTTCGAAGCAAGGCGGCGTTCTTGTCTCGTCTAGCAAAGTTGAGCCGTTGAGAGTAGTTAGCTCGCCTGCACCCGTTTCTGCAAGCTTCTCTCCATCAAGTATTCCTCTGTTCCTCTATACTGATCATCTTCTCTCTCTTCCTCTCTCTCTCTCTAATATGTTTGAGTTTGTATTGTGATCAGGCTCTGTACCTCAGTTTAGGAGGAAATCTTTGGCTCGGTTTCTAGAGAAGCGTAAGGAGAGGTAAATTTTCTCTTGTTTTTACTCTTGCTCATCTGAAGAGAAGCAGCACCCTACAATAGCCAATGTCATATAGTAATAGAAAATTGTAGTTACGTAGATAAAAATATGAAAATTGTACTTCTATATCTTTACATGAAAAATTTAATGATTAAACAAAAATTCAAGAACGGGCCTGGTTTCTATCGACATAGTTATGGTGTTTGATTTCTCTATTACATTTTCATGGTACATTGAGTTTGAATGGCTAAAGGTGTTGATATTCTCGATTTTAGGGTAATCACCGCGGCGCCATATGCTGCCAACGAAGCACCGGAGTGCAACTCGTCGGGGTCATGCTCCGTGCCAGCAGTGATTTAATCAAAGGGCGACGTGCAACAGATACAGATACATGCTCAGTCGGTAAGACGCTTCTCCCCCAACCAGCAGGTTGAAGGTTCACCAGCGAGAGAAAATGGAGAACCATTATCGATCCCCCTTAAAAAAAAAAACTTGCATATATGTCAATATTTCATGACTAAAAATGCTTTTAATTTGTGTCGTAGGCGTCGCTCGAGTCCAGTTTTGTTGCAGTTGTGATCGAAACAGTTTCTTAACTACACTGTACAAATAGTAGTATGTACATGTAAGAACACTAGTTTTTACCTGTTTTAATTTGCAGTGTAATTTCATGGTATATCTCGTGTTTCAGTTAGTATTTTTACACGCATCGTGTAATGAATCCTGCCCATTTCTTATTGGAAAAAGAGACATTGATTTCCTTAGATTCTTGGAAATAAAACCTAGGAAATACTCCCTCCGTCCCACGAATCTTGACACGTTTGGTTTCGACATGAGAATTAAGGAGTTGTAGATTAGTGTTTTACATGTGTAGTTAATAAAGTATCAAAGTAATAAAGTAGGAGAGAGAAGGTAAGGGACATAGTAAATTGGGAAAAACTGAACAACAAAGCCGAAGAGGTCGAAAATGTTCATACTTAATTTCAATTGTTGTATTATATATTGGGTTGTAAATTGAATTTAATTAAGAATTGTGACTTATTGGGTTGACAAAATTCATGACTCCAAGCTCTTCACTAAATATTCAATTGAATATTTTGAGATGAAAAGATAAGAAAACGTTGCAAAATATTTTCACACCATTACACAAAGATAATATTATCCAACATTTGAAAAAAAATGAATGAAAGTAAGCTGCTCTAGAAAATATTTCACTTTGCTCGTAAAAAAAATTCTATCTATATTAATAGAAAAAGAGCCTAAGGCATCTTAAGTCACAACTTGTGGATTTATTTTAAAATTATTTTACATATTATATATTTATAAGAATTTATTAATTCATTACATATTACACTAAATCTATGTGATATATTTCTATAGCTATTAATATTAATAAGACTTATATATATATATATATATATATATATATATATATATGAAATAAATTATCTAATAAAAGTATTGAATTAATAGATTTTTCAAAATAATAAATTATCAAATAAAATAACATTAATTACACGTACAACCTATGTTTTTTCTGCTAGTTAAATATGTGAAATCATAATAATTGTAAAATGGTGAAAATATATTTTTTCAGCCTATGTTTTTTCTGCTAGTTAAATATGTGAAATCATAATAATTGTAAAATGGTGAAAATATATTTTTTCTATCCTTTTTCGTCAAAGTACTCTTAAAATATTTTTGAATCACCCGACAGCGAATTTTATTCTGATTCTATATTTTCCAGAAAAGGTAAAAAAGTTGTGATAAGTGAAAATTCATCCAAAGAAAAAGCAAGTAAAACATACTCGGTAAATGCAGCAACATCAATCCCCTTTCATCTTTTCTTGGAAAACTGCGCCACTCCCTCCGCCGCCTTCTATAACCCATCGACTTGCAAGTCGCCACCACCCTCTCCGCCGCTCCCGGTGAAGTATCTATAAGTGAAAGAAAGGGAAGGCTCGTCGCAGTTCCGTACTAGCAAAAACCCAATCGCCACTGCAATTACCAGTTAAAAGGTAAATTTTCTACTTCAATTGCTTATTTCATTTTTCAGTTCATTAAAGATGTAATTAGCAGTCAATTGGTAAACCTATGCATCTTGTAATTTGCTTATTCGAACTTCTGTATGACTAAATTTGTTGAGCTTGATTCCTCCCCCACCTCCTCCGGTCAAGCTTATTATAAATATCTTATAATAAGATGTAATGTATCAAGAAATTGTTTGGATAATTGAGCTTATGAGACGTAATGTTTCAAGAAAATATTTGAATAATTAAACTTATAAGCTAGAGAGGATTGTGAATTAGAGAGTGAAAATCCTAGTTAGAGAGAGAACAATTGAGAGAGATGAAATGAGTAAAATGTGGTAGAGGTATTATTATTATTATTATTATTATTATTATTATTATTATTATTATTATTATTATTGTTTTTTAAATTGGGTGTTTCTTATAAGATCATGAAAAAAGAAGATGGGGTTGAAGAATTTATTTTTTGGAGATGTCTTAGTTAGGGATGTTGATTGTTTCAAGAAGGTATAAAAGGCAAGCGTTGCTTCTGTCTCCAAAATAACATTTTGTTTAGCTTTAAATTTTTTTGAACTTGGGTAAATGTAATTGTGCATCCTCTACACGTTCCCTCCGATTCCAATAGATGCCAGTTTCAAATAGGGCTGTAAATGATCATAGCTACTCACAAGCTATTTTAGATAGCTACTCGCAAGCTATTCAAGACTCAGTTCGAAAAAAACATGTTCAAGCTTGTTCACGAACCTTCAATTGAGTTAGTGCATGGGCCTAAAATGAGTTGAGCTCGAGTAACATATTGATTAAAATCAAGAGCACATTTTGAACATTTTCAAGCTTTTCATGAGTCTTTAACGAGTTTGACCTCAAATATTATTTATACGAATACCTGACAAGCCGAGCTCGAGCTCATTCGATCTTATCGAGTATCACACTAGTCGAGCTCGGTAAGTGAGTGACGAGCCGAACTCTATCAACAAGACAAAAGCTCGAGGTGAGCTCTAAAACCCGAATATTTAAACGAGCCGAGGTCAAGCCTGTTAGTATTCGGCTCGGCTCGTTTACAGTCCTATGTCTCTTTCAAGTTGCTTGGGGAACTAGATCCTCTTACAGTGCTTTCAACTACGAATCATTGATTGGAGAACTAGATGCTAGCTCCTAAAGTTGCTTAGGGAACTAGATGCTCCTTAAAGTTGCTGAGGGAACAAGATGCTCTTAAAGTGTGTATTGTGTAATGCTTATTCCATTACTTCAGTTTGGGACAAATGCTTATGGTGCTCTCTTTAGTGCAGTTCTCCTGAATTTTGTTTGAGAGAGAAAGAGTCAGATGGCTTATGCTGCTGTTATTTCTTTAATGAACACAATCGAGGGTCTCCGCAATTCTTCTCGTATTTCCTTTGATGTCACCCCTTGTCCAGAAATCATAGAACCTGCTTACGAGGAGCTGAAGTCCTTGCAAGAAATTCTGAAAAGATTGGATGGGAGCAGCAAGAGCAGTATCAGGATGAATGCTTTGGATGCTCAAATCAGAGACGCTGTCTCACAATTTGAAGATAAACTTGAATCCCATATCTCAAATCAGTTTCTTTCACAATCTGATGAAAGCATTGACGGAGATGAGAGCCATCCATTGGTAGTCTCCATTGACCTGCAGGATTTAAGGCTAGATTTTTGTTCTTTCGTCGAAATGGCGAAGAGAATGGAGGAGGAGTACGTTGATCAATTAATTAACATGACTGAAGAAGAAGAAGATGATGATGATGAAGTTGTTTCCTCCAGAATTGATTTCAGCGGAAATAAGTTAAATACAAAGATGGTTGGATTCTCTGATCTCTTTGGATTAATCAAAGATGGGATCATGGGGGATGAGTGGTTCCGTATTTTAGCAATTGTAGGTATGGCGGGCATTGGTAAGACTACCCTGGTTAATGAAATTTTTCAAGACAAAATGGTTTTGAGTCGATTTGAGCGTTGTGCATGGGTGAAAGTTGGTAGAAAATTTCAATTACATGAGATTGCTCGAAATATACTAGCTCAAGTGAAGCATCCAGTCACGGATGAAGAGATTTCAGAAAAGGGAGTATCTTTATACTTGAAAGAAATTTTGAAGAAGAAGCGTTGTCTCATTGTGCTGGACGATGTATGGGACAGAAGTGTCTGGGATTACCTGAGAAGTTCTTTTCCCTATGGCTATGAAGCCTATGATCCAAATCCAACCTCTCAAATCTTGCTTACAACAAGACTACAACAAGTTGCTAACGCCGCTTTGCAAGCAAATTATGATGGCATGAAAGAAATGCGTTTTCTGAACAAGGAAGAAAGTTGGGATCTTCTTCGTGACAAGGTGTTTGGTGAGGATCCATGCCCGCTTAAACTCGAGAAAGTTGGGCAGAAGATTGCTGAAAACTGTGAAGGTCTTCCTCTTTTGATCGTGAGGGTTGCCGACCTCCTGTCCAAAGCCGAGAAGACACCGGAGTACTGGAACAAGGTAGCAGAGAAACGAAATTCAGTTTTCGTGGATGCATATGATCAAATATTAGAGGTACTATATCCAAGCTACGAGTATTTACCTCAGCATCTAAAAGCATGCTTTCTATATATGGGTGTTTTTCCTCAAAATTATGAGATCCCTCGATCCAAGCTCATCAATATGTGGATTGCCGAGGGTACATTTCTTGAGCCAAGCATGCTTGAAAAATCAGAATATCACGCTGTTAACTATTTGAATGAGCTTATTTCCAATAGTCTTGTCAGCTCCCACCGAGCGACGTGTTGGTGGTTTGTAGGGCAAGAACTAATGAAAACTATCAGCATTCATTCTGCCTTGGGGCATATGGCTACCAAAATTGCTAGGATGAACAATTTCTTTCATGTCCTAAGTAGTCGTTTCGATGGTTTAGAAGAAGATATGGAATTCCAACGTCGACTATGCATCCACAATAACATTTTATTTGGCATCAGAGAGTTGTACGAGTCTGTGGGAAATGATTCTGCATCCATTGCACGTTCTCTCCTTTGTCTTGGTCCATTTCATCGATATCCAGTGCCGGTGTATGTCAATTCAAGGCTGCTGAGAGTTCTTGATGCTCTTAACATCCGTTTCTACGAGTTCCCACTTAAGGTACTAAAACTAGTTCGGTTAAAATACCTTGCTCTCACATACAACGGAGACCTCCCTACTTCCATATCCAAACTTCGGAACCTCCAATTCTTGATTATCCATCGCCACACGAGCATTCACTCTTGTGGATCTCTCTCGTCCTCGTATGTCCCATTGGAGATATGGGATATGCAAGAACTGAAGCATATTGAAGTCTTGGGAAGCAACCTACCAAATTCTAATGCTAGCGTTTCCTTAGAAAAGCTCTCTAAACTCTTAGGTGTGAGTGCTTACAGCTGTACAAAGGGGGTCCTTGAAAGAATATCCAATCTGAAAAAATTAGGAATTCAGATTGAACTGGTGGTTGATGATGATAATAGCGAACTCTTTGGTCGCTTGAACAGCATTGGTAGTCTACGAAATCTAGACTCCCTTAAATGTGTTGTTGTGAATCCTGAGATGAGGTGTGGCGTCATTCCTCCGCCCGCCCCTCGTTCCATGTTCCCGCCAAATCTGCGGAAGTTGACTCTGAGTGGCTTAGGCTATCCTTGGGAATACATGAGTATACTTGCTAAACTGGGAAATCTCTCGGTGCTCAAATTGCAATGCTACGCCTTTCAAGGCCCGAGGTGGGAGATAAAAGAGGACGAACCCTTTACCTTTGGATTCCTTCAAATTGAAGACACTGATTTGGCTGAATGGAAAGTGGCACCCGGTGGCATGCCGTGTATTAGGAAATTGAGCATAAAACACTGCTACAATTTGGAAGAACTCAATTGGGAACCTGATAACTACGTGATTAGTAAGATAGAAGTAGTTGATTGCAACCCTTCCCTTGTCGCCCGTGTAAACCAAATTGAAGCAGCTCAGTTGGCAAGGCAATATCCTAACCTCAGCGTTTCTCTCCATTCTTCTTGGGATGATGCGAAACGCAGGTCAACTCCAGCCCCAGTCGAAAGGTTAGTCGTTCCAGTTGCCTTACACTTGTCTTGTATTTCATTGCATCACTTAGTACGATAATTATGTATCCATGTGAACAAAAATGATGTGTGTGTCAGTGACGGATCCCGAGGGGGTGGTGCTGAAGCCTCCCCAAAAAAGTTTTTTTAGTTAAGTTTCAATGTTGAGTTTGAGTCAATCCTCTAGTTGAACAAAATAGTTCTGTTAGAAAATAACACGCAACGCAATCATAGAAAATGGAAAAACGAACCCAGAAATATGTCATTGCTTTCTCAAATAATAACTAGCTTGCCAAGTATCTATTCTTAAGTTATGTGTAAAGTATTGAAACTGTTTAATATATCGTTTTTATTACTATTATGCTTGTTTTTTTAATAAAAAAATGAAAAAACAAACTGTACAAGTTCAGTCCCCCCCCCCCCCCTAATGAGAACTCCTGGCTCCGCCACTGTGTATTGTGATGTGTGTATGTATACTTATTAGGTTTCCAAGATGAGAAAGTTCTCAAACTTTGACCTTGAATGCTGCAGCAAAAAGACATTTTGGGACAGGGTTCCTTTACATTCTGGGAATCTTCTCTGAAACCAGACAGAAATGATTACAAATTGAAGAGTTTGCTGTGAAGGCTGATGAATACTTCGACTCTCGATGATAAGAAAGAAACTGAATTGGGGAATTTTCATAGCTGCAACTCAATTCACTTTTGGTACAGGTATGTATGATCTATACACATTCAACCTTTGAGTGATGCCAGCTGTCATGTTATGTATCTGACAAACTAACAAGATTCCTAACCATCTTAACCTCCTAAACTGATGATTCCCCGAATATTAACATTAGTTTTCTCAAAAAGGCTCATCACATCTGTGTGGGCATAATGAAGCAAATGGCTTCTGTTTTGCTCTCTGAGCTCTATGTTGCTTGGACTCAGGTGCAGGTGTCGGACACGGGTGCGGGGATGTTATCCCGGCTGCTAAGTTTTCCAGATTTAGGATACGTGGACACAGGAAAAAAGGATCCGCAATTAGGAGACTGGTGCAGGTACATGTTTGAGCAATTTGTATTAGATTTTGTTTTCATGTAATAGATAATAAAGAAAAAACATTTGATAAAGTACTTAGCATCAAGTTTCTTTGATCATTGTATCTCAACACTTGAAAGTTTGAAGTTACTTAAATGCAGGATTTTTTTTTTCCATTTTTTAGAAGACGGGCCATTTTTACAATTTAGCAAAAGTTCAAGATATTTTTTTTGCATTTTTTAAAGTTTAAGCCATTTTTTCAAATCGCTTCAAAATTCGACCCATAAGCTACAATTAGCCCATCTAAAAATATTTTTGGTCTTTGTCAAATAGTTAGTTGAAATGTATCCAAATATGAGTGCGCATGTGAACGTGATTGCTTGTTCAAACGCACACCAATCTTGAATGTTCCTTTCTTTCAACTTAAAAAATATTATTTCCGCTGCCTGCTTTATAGTATTACTTTTCCATTGGCTTCAATAATTGAGAATGTGATTTCTGATATATATTTAATGCCATTGACTTATCAGCAAAAGTAGCCACTGACATAATTTAAGATGGCAGTTTAATGGCCATTGCTCACAATTATTGAAATAGTTGATTTGCAATTCCGTCAAAATCCTCCCGCCGCTGCCGCTGCCGCCGCCACCAGCTATCGTGCTATGGCAGCTTATGGTGCAGCGACTTCTCTCAAGAATACAATTCAGCGTATTCTACAATCGTCTCGCATTTCCCTCGTTTCCCACTCTCCAGAAATCTTACTACCCGCCTATGATGAGATGGATCGCTTGCAGAGAGTTCTGCTATTATTGGACAACACCAGCTACAGCAAGATCAGGACGAAGGTGAATGCTGCGGATGAACGAATCAAAGAAGCAGTTTGGGAATTCGAAGATTTACTTGAATCCAGTATCTTACATCACATTCTTCCACAACTCGAAAGCAGATCGGGTGGCGAGAAAGACACCTTGTCACTCTCTGTAGATCTGCAGAGTCTGCAACATAGCGTTGGTGGCTTCGTCGAGATGGTGAAGATGATGAAGGTGGAGTACGTCATTGAATTGGAGAGTATGCCAGAAGAAGAAGGCGAGCCTATTTCCTCAAGAATTTATTTTGGTGGAATCAAGTCAAAGATGGTCGGATTATCCGATCATTTTGAAAAAGCCAAAGATCATCTTCTTGAAGAAAATAACAAGAAACCCTATTCAATTATGGGGATGGCAGGCGTTGGAAAGACAACTCTTGCTAAGCGTATTTTTGAAGATCCATCTATCCAGAGACATTTCGAGTTTCGAGCATGGGTCAAAGTAGGAAGAAAATGTGAATCTGATGAACTATTACGATGCATTCTAGCTCAAGTCGATCCTAGCTCTTACCCAGTGCTTACCCAAGAAGATGTTGATGAGGAGGAAATAGTTGAACTCTTGAGAGAAAGATTAAAGGGTAAGAAATGTCTCATTGTGTTGGATGATGTATGGGACAAAGAAGTAGATTGCTTGACAAATTGCTTGCGAGAAAAGAATATTGTTGGAATGATTCGATTCTTACTTACAAGTAGACAACAAACAATATACACGGAGGATGGGTACCAAAGAGTGCGCTTGTTGAATGTTGAAGAAAGTAAGGAATTACTTGGTGAGAAGGTGTTTGGCGAAGATGGTTTCCCACTTCAACTTGCAGAATTGGGAGAGAAGATTGCCAAGAAATGTGAAGGTCTTCCTCTTATGATAGTCACGGTTGCAGAGCTCCTATCAAAAGCCGACAAGACCCCAGAATATTGGACTGAGGTACTCAAACAACATAGTCCACTCTTCATGGATGCATATAATCAAATATCAGAGGTACTTTTTCCAAGCTATGACTACTTACCCCAACATTTAAAAATGTTTTTTCTCTATATGGGAGCTTTCCGTCCATATCTTGATATCCATCCACTCCAGATCAAAACTCTGTTGAGTGTTGAGGGATTTCTTGAACCGATTGGTTTAGAAAGTTTTGAAGATTTTTCCAATACATGCTTGAGAAAGCTTCTTATGTGGTATCATCTTGTTCTCGACACAACAACTTGTTGGTGGGAGGGAAAGTTTCGCGTGCATTCTTGCTGGCAATACTTGTGTAAGGTAGAAGCTAGTAGGATCAAGTTTGTGCATGTCTTACAAAGTTGTGATGATGTTATAAAAGACCAACGCCGGTTGAGTGCCCATTGGAATAGTTTATTATGCTTCAAACAAGTGTATGATTCAATAAAAAGTGATTGTGCATCCACTGTCCGTTCTCTCCTTTGTTTGGGTCCTTATCACCAATATCCAGTCCCAATACATGAAATGGGTTTCAAGTTGCTTAGGGTACTACATGCTATTCGTGTCCGATTTTATCATATCCCAATTGAAATTTTGAAACTAGTTTGTCTGCGATACCTTTCTCTAAGTTGCAACGGCGAGCTCCCTCCTTCCATATCCAACCTTTTTCACCTTCAATTCTTGATTATTGATAGACATATGACCATTAAAAAGCGTGGTGTTCAGTCATATATGCCTGTGCAAATTTGGGACATGCAAGAACTAGAGCATCTTGAGATTTGGGGAAAGGACCTACCAACCCCTAATTCTGATGCTACCTTGAACAAACTCATCACGCTTAATGGTGTGAGTGCAAACAGTTGTACAAGGGAAGTTCTCAAAAGAATTCCTAATTTAAAGTCATTAGGGATTGATCTGGAGTTGAAACCTTATGACGATGATGATGATGAAAGAAATCCATTGAGTTGCTTGGGTTATATATCACAACTTCTGAATTTGGACAGACTTGAATATTGGGTCATAAATCCCGAGATAAAGTATGAGTGCAATACGATTTCTCATTCAATGTTTCCATCAAGTCTCAAAGTTTTAAGTTTGAGAGGGTTGGGGTATCCTTGGAAGTGTATGAATGACATTGGTTCAATGCTGCCAAATCTCGAGGCCCTCTCATTAGAATGCTATGCCTTTCAAGGCCCAAACTGGGAAGTAGAATCAGGGGGTTTCTTGAAACTTACTAGTCTTCGAATTGAAGACACCGATTTAGTGCAATGGAGACCTCAACGTGGAAGCTTCCCGAAGCTTCGTAGACTAAGCTTGCAACATTGTTACAAATTACAACAACTCGATTGGCCATGTGATCACTCTTGGATCACGACCATTGAATTAGTCGACTGCAATCCGTTAGTTGTCGCTTGTGCCAATCAATTAAAAGACATGTTTTTCTTTGAACTTACTGTTGATTCTTCTTTTTGAGCGCAAGTCACTTTGCAACTTGCCTAACAGGTTAGGTTCGTCTTTTCCCACTTTGCAATTTGGTTTTGCTGGATTTTTAGTCGTTTGATTTCTTGCTACTTTCATGTGGTTTATGTTCTGACATATTGGTTATTTGGAGTTTCTCTAATGTATATATGCAAGCCTTATACTATGTATTTTCGAATAGTTACTGTTGAAGAAAAATTTCAGCTGCATATACAGTAACAAAATAGATATTTTGATATATTCTCTTATTTACATACACAAAATCTCTATGAAATCAAGCATATATACTAACCTTCATATATCTCGACATTCTTGGAGTCAAACCTTCTAACAAGCACCAACAATCCACAGAGAAACCCTAATCCCATCAAAATGCTGATGCTGATAAACAAATCATCAACACCAGAAACATCCAAACCAGAAAGAAGATCTTCAATCCATCTCCATCTCCGACCACCCACAGCCTTCCCTCTCGTTTCATCGCGCCGCTTTTTAATGCCCATCTTGTACTGATGCATCATCCATTTCCAGAGCTTGAGATTTTCCAGTAATCTCAAGAAAAGATCCGCGACCACTACTACTACTACCACTACGACAAAACCCGAGAAGTTCAAGCCTTGGATCGTGACACAGTCGATGAACGGGCCGAGGAGGCCGAGGAGGCGGCCGGAGGCCGGCTCAGCCTTATGGCGTGTGGAGATGGGGCTTTTGTTGTTGGTCTTTCCGGCCATGATCTTACCTTTAATGACTCCATTATTATATATTTGACGATTTGCTTCTTTCATATGCATGAACATCTGTTTCTTCAACGAGTTGTGAGATGAATTCTTGGACAGTTTATCGTGAGGCTGTGTGGCCATGATTTTGCTCCAGTGTAGCACGGTCTCCATATGAGTATAGTTTTAGAGAGAGAGAGAGAGAGAGTTGGTGAGGTAAATTATGAAGTGGATAAAATGTTGAAGGAAGAAACAATGGAGGCTGCAAGTCTGTACGATGTTTTGCTTTGGAATTGCAGGAAATTGAGATCTTGGAGTGTTCGCTTCTGCATATGAAGACACTAGTGCTTTGGTGTCTTTTATAATTTGTCTGAAATTATGCATTATATATTTAGAAGAATATATTAATTAATTAGATTAAATTACTATAAAAATGTTTTAATTAACTACATTACCTTATCTAAAATATATTTGATATGTATCTGAAACTCATTTGAGTCAAATAGAACAAATTTCTAATTAAAATTTTAAATATAATAAATATTATATTTATATTTTTTTTATTTTTGTCAAATAAAATAATATTAATTATACATACATTGCACTCTTTCAGCTAATGAAATAAAAAAGAATGAATAAAAGAAAATTCGGCCCAAGAGAGCCTCTCTAATACCAATTAATGGTCTTTTGGACCTGTAGACAATCCAATAAATAGTTGGCCCAACAAAGCCCTTAAATAAATAAAAAGAACTTCTTAATTGATTAGTTAACCATCCACTTTGCCATATCAAAGTTGACGTGGCACATGATCAGCTCTAATTTGGCAAGTTAAATTAGGAGAAAATTTGCAAAAAATATAAGTTTGTTTATTTTGGAGAAGAAACTAATTTAAAATCTGCAAAAATTTGTAATAATTTAAGACAATTAATTAACCATAAGGGTGCGTTTATTTGGTTGTAAAATTTACATAGGAAAAAGATGGATAAGAAAATATGAGAAAATATTATCTCGTTTTTCTTTTTCTTTTTTTATCATATGTTTACTAGAGATGAAATGATGAGAAAATATTGGAAAATATTCACATCCCTAGCTACCTTAGGATAATATATATCGTCCCCAAAATTAGAGAGAAAAGGAGCGAAAAGGGGTTGCCGAGAAAATATTCCATCCTGCCCGGAGAAATTTTTTTATCATAGTAAACATGTGACAATGATGGAAAATAGGTGACAATATTCATTTTCTCGTTTTTTTCATCGAAGTAAACACAACCTAATAATAATTTGTATGCATGCCTATGCTTGTTTGATAGCGGTCAAAGTAGAAAACATAAAATTACCTTTGATAAATTCCGTGTCAATTCTAGAAGATAGAAAAATAAACTATTGCGAATTTTATGATGGTGGAAGGTTTGAATTATGCAGCTAATTTTTTTTTTTTTTTTAAAAAGTCGTGTTCGTTTTTTTTTTTTTTTAAGTCGTGTTTGTTCCATTCTAAGTTGTTAGAAAAAAAAAAATTAAAAAAGAGGGTTAGCTGTACGTAGTCTTGACAAATTAACAATGAATCAAACGAGGTTGTTATGTTGATAAGAAAAGGAATTAATTTATACGTCGCCTCGTAGTGATAAGGTAATAAAACAAAACAAGGCTGTTATGGAATATTTAATTAATTATTATTAGTAAGTAACATGCTCATTTCTAAGTTTGTTGCATGCAGTAGTTGACTAATTACAAAATCAATAAGTTTTAGTAGTCCATTTTATTGTTTCATCTGAAACCAAAAAAATGTCTATCATAGTGTGCGTGTTAGTCAAGCGATAGAGTGATTAATGCTAAGATAAAAGATTTTGGGTTCAAGATCACCGTGACGTAGTCTTTAAATTTCTTTAGTTAATACTCTTAATCTTTTTTTTTAGAAAAATGTATAAAGTTAGACAATCTATAGTTATACATTTGTATTGTTTTCTTAAATTTGATTTGCCTATTAGATCCATACTGTATATATATTTAATTCAAGAGCAGTAGTATGATATTAATATACTATATTTATCTATTTGTCTTTTACTAGTAATATTTAACATTGTATATTCAAATTCTAAAAACAATGTAGTAATTTAATAAAATAAATATATGTGTTTCAAATATTTGGCATAATATACAAATCCTTTTGTGAATTTTAGATTTTCAAAACTGTGATAAGATTATCTATTTTTTACATATATACTTATTATATATTCAATATTAATATTTTGACGTCCATCATGCTATTGATGTAAAATGCTCAAAAATATTTTTAATCTCCTATCATTGGTCATGTGTGCGTGTGTTGACCTAGTGGTATTTTGACGTCCATCATGCTATTGTGAATTTTAGATTTTCAAAACTGTGAGATGATGCCCCTCGTGATGTAAGCTTATTAATTAAATTAAGAATTAGTTATATATAGTTGTGTGCGTGCGTTGACCTAGTGGTAATTAATGCCAAGATCTGAGATCTTGGATTAGAGTACGTCGGCCGGTGCGCATATATTTTCCACTTGAACATTAAATCGAGAAAATATATTTTCGGTCACCAGAGCAACGTCGATCACAACCAGAATCTGGCCGAACACCGACGGAATATTCCGTCGGTAAGAATCAAAATTTCGTCGGTAAATGGAGATACCGACGGATTACCGACGGATTTCACCCGTCGTGAAAACGCTCGTCGGTAAATGATTTACCGACGGATTTTTTCTGTCCGTCGGTGGATACCGACGGATTACCGACGGACGTCGCCGTCGGTAAGGCTCCGGCGCCGGCGTTGGCCGTGGTAGGTGGCGCGTTTACCGACGGATTACCGACGGAATTTTCCGTCGGTAAATTATTTTTAATTTTTAAATTTTAATTTTAATTTTTTTTTTATCAACCTATCTTCGTATTCTACAAGTATTTCGTATTTCTAATGTATTTTGAACTTAATTGCATATGATTTGGCCAACTTCCCAGTGGGTCACCCATCTTACTAGTGCTCTGAGTCAAGCACGCTTAACCTTGAAGTTTCTTTCGAGTGGTCGCCAATAGAGAACACGCGTATTATTGATATAACTAGCACCTATTAATTCATTTAAACTCTATTTCAATATACAATATCATTTATTCATAACCTTAGAATATGTCGAGATGATATCTAAGACTTGTGGTGCCGGCGAAAAAATGACGGTAAATATATGATCGAATTTAAGATAATAAAAAAAATTAATATTGTCGTTTATTAAAAAGAGAAAATATTATTGCTAAAAATAACTATCAATTTTAAAATATTTTCAATAATTTAAAAATAATAATAATATAGAAAATTAATTTAAAATAATTTAAAAAAAATAAATAATAAATAATAATAAAAAATAAAAAATAAAATCGATTTTATGTTCAACTGGATAATATATTCATGTAATTTTTCAAAATAAATAAGAATACACATCAAATTCAGACCTTCCATGCATGTCACTAAAAATATAAGCTCAAGTGTATGTGAGTTGACTTAGTGGTAGGTGATTAATGCCCAAGGCTTAAGGTTCTGGGTTCGAGTCCACCGTGGTGCTGTCTTCAAAATTTCTTTATTTACAATCCAACCTAAGAGTCGAGTCATACACAATAATTAATCCTAAAAATAAAGAACTCCATGAAGCGATCTCATCACTGGCCTATTAATGCATATGTATTATTATAGATATTAATTTGGATCCGATCTGAGATTAGTTAGTTAATTATATAATTTTCATCCATGCTTACGTACATATTGAAACGTCATCTCACATGGATTTATCCCTATATAATGCCTTCATTTTCTTGATCAAAAATCACCCAGAAAATCAAACAAAACATACATAGAGAGAGAGAGAGAATGGCATATCGTGCTACTGCATCAACCAAGAAACTAGTTTCCTCTTCGGATGAGACGGCTCTAAGAAAGAAAGTTCTAGAACTTCATGCTAATGACGTCATCGAGTTCGATGACGAATCTCTTCTTGCCTCAATCGAAGGTATCCTCAATCATGTCATGCCGGGAGACGACGCCCCTCGTGATGTAAGTTTGTTAATTTATCCTTTTTAATCTTTAATTTTATCAATTCATTTTTTTTAAGGTAGTTTAGATTTTACAAGTGTCGCCATTATACAGGATCAGGGTCTGACAGACGAGGCCGGCAAGCTCCGGAGAATCATAGCCCCACCGGGGCCCGACGGCCTTCTCGACACCTTACCCTATCTGTTACATCAGATCACCTGTGTGGTTGGAATTCGAATCTTTTTATATTACTTAATTATACATTTTTTTCATTTTTTTATTAATAATTATTGTTGTTGTTGTCGTTATTATTTTCTTTTCTTTTTTTCTTTTTTGGATTTAGTTGAATTGCAAGTGCTCGGGCGGGGATGGCCATGCCTCAGCACTGGAAATTCTGCAACTGCTTGAACACTACAAATGGGAGGCTAAAATCGTGATAATTTTAGCATCTTTTGTAGTCGAATACGGCCAATACAACCTCGTGGCGAGGCTCTACAAGAGCGATCCGCTCGCGAAATTAGTCGCGATGCTCAAGCAAATACCCGACGAGAGTGATGAGATTTTTGCATCGATGAAATCCAAATTCGAGACTATTATAAACCTAGTGAAAGTGTCGATTGAGGTGACGAGGTTCATTGCTAAATTTGGTTGCTTTCCATCAAAATACATATCAAATGATGCAGAACCGATGGTTATGGCATCGAATCAAATCCCAATTGCTGTGTATTGGATGACAAGAGTCGTCGTCGCCTGCGCATCTGAGTATGCAGAAATTGTTGGCAAGAGTGAAGTGTAAGTTATTATTATTATTATTATTATTATTGTTATTATTATTATTATTAACTTGTAAATTTTGCAGAACAAGTTCATACACAGAAACATGGAGCGTTACCACCTTGCATCAGAAGATCACTACAATACAAACCTCATTCCAGACACATTATGATGCCTGCAGCATACACATAGGTGACATAAATAATTTTATTGAAAAATAATAATTCTAAAGATCGCGTAACAGTAAACTTGAACCTTTTAGAGCTTTGGCCTCGGGCATGCATTAACCACTTTTCACTAAACCAACACACGATTTTTAGTGTCTCACACAATTAAATTTCTTAGAATTTTTCTCATCTTCAACTTCAATTTCTTGTAATTTTTACTCAAATTTTACAGTTCTTAGTTAAGATATATTCATTATATCCAACGAGGGTTCATAATATTTTCTCAGCAATTAATTTTTAATTAGTCAATAGATCAGATCAGGGGCGGAGCCAGGGGGGGGGGGGGGGCTAGGGGGGGCTAGAGCCCCCCCCAAATTTTGATTTTTTTTTTTTTTTTTTTTTTTTTTTTTTTTTTTTTATAATATGTCTAAAAATGTTGTTATTATTATTATTATTATTATATTTGTATTTTAGTAAAAAAATGTCTAAAATGTATTGAATGCCCCCAAAATTTTTTTAGTAAATGTTGAACTATATTATCTATGAAAATGTTGTTATTATTATTATTATATTTGTATTTTAGTAAAAAATGTCTAAATGTATTGAATGCCCCCAAAAATTTTTTTAGTAAATGTTTTGAACTATATTATCTATGAAAATGTTGTTATTATTATTATTATTATTATATTTGTATTTTAGTAAAAAATGTCTAAAATGTATTGAATGCCCCCAAAAAAAATTTTAGTAAATGTTTTGAACTATATTATAAATGAAAATGTTGTTATTATTATTATTATTATATTTGTATTTTAGTAAAAAATGTCTAAAATGTATTGAATGCTCCAAAAAAAAAAATTTAGTAAATGTTTTGAACTATATTATCTATAAAAATGTTGTTATTATTATGATTATATTTGTATTTTAGTAAAAAATGTCTAAAATGTATTGAATGCCCCCCAAAAAAAATTCCGGGGGCGAGCCCCCCCCCAAAAAAATTCCTGGCTCCGCCCCTGGATCAGATGCTAATATTTTATATATATTGTAAAGGTCACAGTATTTTCTTAAATGAGAGTTACAATATGATATTTGACCTGTTAATTATACATGAAAAATGTTAACTAATTAAGCACAGATATGTATATGAGGATTAATTATGTGGAAATACTTTGCAGCGGAGAAGAAACAAATCAGATACGTTGAGAAACTAAAGACAATGTTTGGTCAGACAACAGTCTACATTGACAACCAGAAAATATTACAGACTATTATGAAAAAGAAAGATGGCTTGCATCCTCTTTCATGTGGCCCTCAAGTAGAAACAAAGGTAATCAAATTTTGTTACAAATATTAGTTTTAACAATTTTTATTTTTTTTGAAATTTTAGTTTTAACAAATTTATTTATGCATTATGTTAATATAATTTTTTCACTTGGGATCCTCTGTCCCATATATATTTTGGTGTTCCATAAATTGACTGAAGGCTCTACCAAATATGTATCCAAATAGATAAGTGTGGAAGCTCTCAAAGGGAAAACAGTGCTGCTACTAATCTCAGATCTCGAAATCTCCATTGAAGAAATCAACCAAATCAAATATTTCTACAAAGAGAGAAAGAAATCAGAGTGCCACTACGAGATCGTGTGGCTCCCGATTGTCGAAAAGATCGAAGAAACCAAAGAATTTGATGATAGAGTTGTGGAGTTGAAGTGCAGCATGCCGTGGCACTCTTTGGAGCATCCGAGGTTGATCAAACAAGGGTTCGTGAAGTACGTGAGAGAGGAGTGGCGCTACTCGAAGAAGTCGATAATGGTGTCGATAGATCAACGTGGCAAAGTGGCTCATCAAAATGCTTTGCACATGATGTGGACATGGGGTAATGCAGTCTACCCCTTCACCCACAGGCGCGAGGCAGAGCTATGGAGTCGCAAGGAGTGGAGCCTCAAGCTGCTGGTTGAAGAGACTAATGAACAAATGACTACTTGGGTAAGTATATATACTTATCTTTTTGAATTGATATACGTGTCAGACTGTCTGACGCATCAGGATATATGCATGCATGCTCACTTTTAACACCCTTGTTGTAGGAAATTAATTTTCAATTGTAGCTCTAGTAATGAAATTATATATTTTTCTGTGTCCGATCCTGCACATAATCTATGAGGAGGTTTCCAATGCGGTTGTTCGCACACTGCGGACCACTCACATATTCTAATAGGACACTTGTACGTGCCTTATTCGAGTGTCTAATAGGGCACTTACAAATGTTCTATATATTAGAGTAAATCTATTAAAAATTGATTCAGATGATTTATACATGTTTTTTTTTTTTTTATCTTGAATCAGATAAAAGACAACAAGTTTATCTGCGTGTTTGGCGGCGACGACTATGCATGGATAGAAGAATTTCTGAAAGCGGCAAGCGACGCGGCGAGCGCGACGAAAACGAAGCTAGAGATGGTCTACATATACAAGAAGAACACGACACAGGAGCACATCACAAGAATCACCGAGATTCTCTCGAAACGCAGCGTTTTAATCTGGGAGAAAGCCGCATCGACTTACTTCTGGAAGAGAATGGAGTGCATGCTCTACTCGAAGGTCCACCACGGCGCCAAGATCACGACGGCGAAGGAGCCCGGCGACGCCATCCTCACGGAGGTGATCAGCATGCTCACTCTCGGCGACCACGACAAGGGCTGGGGCCTGGTCAGCCACGGCGCCGGGGCCGGGGCCAAGATGATCGCCAAGGCCAAGGGCGACGTCATGGTTAAGGCGTTGGGGGAGTTCGAGTCGTGGAGCGGGGCGGTGAGGGAGAAGGGCTTCGCCACCGCGCTCCACGAGCATTTGGCCGGCCGGGTGGTGGAGAAGCATCACTGCAACCGGCTTACGCTGCCGGGGATCGAGGACATCGGCGGCACCATGATCTGCGCCGAGTGCCAGAGGCCCATGGAGAAGTATATCATGTACCGTTGCTGCGTTGAGTGATATATGGAGAAGATCGATCGTCTTTGTTTTTATTAATTGGATGTGTGTTGTTTTATGTCGAACTAGGGTTTGTTTCTATGATTGTGGTAATAAAGACTGATTGGATCAGTCTAGTTCAGTTATTGTTGTTTTGAGTTTGTAATTTTTTGTAACGGCCGGGATTGTCATCTTGTTGAGATGAATTAATGGGAGTGTATGGAGTTTGGGTCTAGTATTAAATAGTGGGGTTTGTGGACCCTATTGTTATAAATGAAAGTGAAAATGACATTACGGACGGATCAAAATGAGATAATTGTTAAAACGGGATCGTAACTTTCAATTTTTTTCAAAAATTGGACTATATGTTTCAGAATTTGAAAATGAGGACTATAACTTCCATTTTATACATTTATGCTCCTATCAAGAAGGACATATAGTAGTCCTTAATTTCAAATTCTGTAACATAATCCATTTCCAGAGCTTGAGATTTTCCAGTAATCTCAAGAAAAGATCCGCGACGACTACTACTACCACCACTACGACAAAACCCGAGAAGTTCAAGACACTAGTGTTTTTGTGTCTTGTGTCTGAAATATTTTGTTGTTAATTAATTCATAGTCCTCTTTCTGAAAATATTGAAAATTCTGGTCCTGTTTTAACAATTAGCTCGAGAAGTTCATACATCGTTTGTTTCCTTTCTTTTCTAACCTTTTTTGTGGAAAAACAAATATTTGAATCTGAGCATTTGGGTTCTGCATATGAGATCATTTGCCCCCTATCCCACTTTCAAGTTTTTAAGATTATTGGTGTATAAATACATCAATTTTGAACGAATTATGATTTTTAATATACACTATAAAAAATATAAAAAATTATATAAACTTATTGTTTGTAATAATTTTATAATAAATTCTATTTTCAAGCAAATTAAAACTGTTGTGGCGCGTCAGAGTTTCGAAGGCAAGGGCAAGACTGGCTACAAGCTCATAACGCAAATAAAATAATAAATTTATAATAATATAAAAGGTGTCTTGGGCACAAAATATGGATTGCTTATTATATTCCTATTACATATATTTAAGAAACAATGGTGTCAAATGGCCACATTGAACATGCAAACACAATATTTGGCCACTAATTGAAAAAACACAAATTATGGCCATTAATTAGGCAATATGCCTAATATACCCCTAATTGGGCGGACTGGGTAGGGCCAGGAGCGCGGGTCGCGTGCCGGGTAGGATCAGGCACGCGGGTCGGGTTAGGCACTTATGGCACTATTAGTGCCATAAGTGCCAACGAAATTTTTTTTTACTCCCCCTGCCCTGTCTACCCCCCCGACCCCCGACCCCACCCACCCCAAGCCAAAATGAACTTTTTAAACACTTTCCCTAGGGTTTAGATATTCCATTTAGGGTTTAGATTATCCATTTAGGGTTTAAATGTTCCATTTAAGGTTTAGATGATGTTGTTGTTTCTATATTTGTTCTACATGTTTGGCACTTATGGCACTAATAGTGCCATAAGCGCTAAAAAGACCATTTTACTTTATTTTATTTTGGATTTTCGTTGGCACTTATGGCACTATTAGTGCCATAAAATAAAATAACAAAAGTAAAATTTGATTTATTTTTATCTCGGGGGAGTAATTTTTTTTTTTGTTTTTGGCTTGGGGGTGGGTGGGGTCGGGGGTCTGGGGGGGTAGACAGGGCAGGGGGAGTAAAAAAAAAATTCGTTGGCACTTATGGCACTAATAGTGCCATAAGTGCCTAACCCGACCCGCGTGCCTGATCCTACCCGGCACGCGACCCGCGCTCCTGACCCTACCCAGTCCGCCCAATTAAGGGCAAAAACGTCCCAAAGCTATAAAAATGGCCAAATTTTATGTTTTTTCAATGAGTGGCCATAATTTGTGTTCTATGATCCATTTTGGCTATTCCAAAATTTTACTCTATATTTAATTTCAAGGATAATTATGTAAATTATGTATTACTATATATTTAGAAGAATATACTATATATTTAATTCATTAGATATTAAACTACTATAAAAATATACTCTTAATGTATTAACTATATTAGCTTATCTAAAATCTGTATTTGATATGTGTCTGAAACTCATTTGAGTTAAATAGAAAAAATTGCTAATTAAAAATTTATTATATTTATATTTTTTCACTTATCAAATAAAATAAGATTATGCATACAACCTGCACTCTTTCTCCTGCTGAAATAAAAAGATTGAATAAAAGAAAATCTGGCCCAAGAGTGCCTTCTAATGCCAATTAATGATCTTTTGGGCCTGTAGACAATCAAATACACAGTTGGCCCACCAGAGCTCTTAAATAAATAAAGACAATCTTCTTAAATATATAATACGGTTTGGGATTTCTGCACTCTCCTTAATCTGGGGTTCTACGTGGCATATCTAAGAATTCAGCATTCAAAATCCCTGTAATTCTAGAGCCTCTACCTTTATAATATACATGACACGTGGCAATATAGATCCACATCAGCTATTTTATTTTAATTTTTAAAAACATAACAAGAATAATTTCTCTATGCTAATTCCCAAATCTCATCCCCTTCCCTCTCGTCTCTACTCCCGCACCGCGCCCCGCCCCTCCCACCGCTGCGATCTGCTTCGCCGGACCACCCCGTCCCCTTCCCCCGCCGCGATCTGCCCCCTCCCATCTCCACACCGGTTCTTTCTGCCCCAAAATTCTCAAATCCTAATTTCACACTCTCCCTCCCCCGTGTCGATTCGCACTCCCAAGTCAGCGCCGCCGCCCCTTCTCCTTTCCCCGTTTCAACACCAGAGTCTCCCTCACTCGCTTCAATTCGCCGCAGTCGGGCCCCAAGTCAGTGTCACCGCCCTTTCCTCCCGTTTCAACACCAGACTCTCTCTTCCCGCAACAGCCCTACCCCCAAGTCGGCGCTGCCGCCAATGGCTGCCTTGCGTCTGGCACCACCGCCGTCAATCCACCGGACATTACTTGGCTCCGAAACAGTTCTTGATTAGCCATGGTAAGTATTCTATTAGGAAAGATTATATTTGATTATTATGAATATGGAATGATTAGTGTGAATTTTAGAAAGAACAAATTTTGGAAAGAATCACTATGCAATAAGATTATATGATTTACCTATCAATCAATAATCAGCCAATTTTAGATACAAATTAACAATGGAAACTTAATAATCTAGGTTTTAGCTATAAATTCATTAGTTCAAATGATGAGAGTTTTACAGCCAATCAATGGTGATTTGTGGCTTCCACTCTTCGTTCTGGTTCAAAGTAAGCTTAATTTCATTATTTATTTTTTTAAAATATTATTATTTTCCCAAATGTGTTTTGAGATCGCCGCAATTTACCTTTATCTCCGTGTTGCAGATTGGATTTAGTTGTTGTTTCTTTCTTTTGGATTTATTTTCTTGATTGGTTATATAGATTTATTAAGCTTTATTGAATTGTCAGTGGTGTAAATCAATTATAGCTTTTGATTATATTTGTTTATGCTATAGCTGACTTTTACCATCATTTTTGCCTTGATTTTTGTTGGTGCTGCGTTCTCTTTAGTGCCAACAGGATTGATACTTTCCCCTTTGCATAGAGTGTAGATAATATATAAAGATCAATTTTTTTTTGGGTTTCTTCATGGCCTACATAAGCGTCAGAAGACTGATTCAAGTTTCGAGTTTCTCCGCTTTAGCTCATATCCTTATGTTCTAAAACCTGGACATTTTCATGCTACAGCTTGTGAATCCGTTGAAAGTCTACAATTGAATTTTGATATGTTTGCAAATGACAGGTGAAATTTATTGGGTAGTAGATTTGATGTTCCTTAATTTTTGAAAAGTATCTTAATGTGTTTATATCTTTGAAAAACAGTGGCGTATGAGATTAAGTTATTAGGGTTAAACTTACTTTAATTTCACATTCATGTGGTTGTTTATGCAGACTCTGAGCGACGTGGTATGGTATTTTGGAAATAGTTGTTGCTCGCTGCCTATGGCTCATGACCAGCTATTGTTGAGGTGAGCTTGCAGTAGCTTTGGAGTTATTCGTCTTTCTGCAGTATCGATGGGCTGGGCTTAATTTTCTTATTCCAAAACATACTGTCGTTTTGCATCAAAATAAATTGATAACTTAGCTAGGGGTTTCATGGCATAATCATACCAAGATATTAGAGAATTAAGTACAATGAATTTTTGACGGTCGTGGTGTATGATTTTGTTTTTTGCAAGTGTTTCTAATGCAGAATGCATAGTGTATGCTGATTTTATTTTTTGGAAGTAAATGGTTAGTAATGTAGAATGCAGAATTTATATGTTGATTCTGTTATCATTTTTATTTTCTGTTCTTCATGGATTCTTCTTGAACTAACAACTTTTTTATTTGCATTTTTTTTTCCTAATTCAATTGGTAGGGGCGCTGCTGCTGTACCGAGTCAGGAGAATGGGGGATTCCTTGGTGTGGTGTGTGTGTTGTTGGCTGAGTAGTCGAATCAGGGGTAGAGGGCGGAGATGGTGGCAGCATATGGCTGCTGCTATCGGCCAGAGTGAGCAGAGGATAGAGGGATAAGAAGGTAAGAGGAAGAAAGAGATGTGTGGTTCCAGCATTTTAGGTTTAAGGATTTCAAAGGATTTTGTATATTTTACTTTAGAATAATACTAGAATAATATGGCCTTATATATGATGCATATTTGTTCCATATTTCAGATGAGGATTTGATTCCTCCTTATTTCACTTTTTATTTTCTCCAAGTAGGCGTCGTCCTGTTAAGTGTTAATGAATGAGATTAAGAGCCCCTGTAGCTCAATTTTGTAATATTGTTTGTGAGAGGAGAGAGATGCAATATGAATCTCCAACTGGATGTCTTAACACTTTGATCAGTTAGTTATCTGTGTTGTGCATATCTTAACCTCTGTTAAATTTGGTTGTTGGATACATTTTGCAGATCTTAACCTTTGTTGAATTTTGTTATTGGATACATATAGCATTTTGACATGTTTATCCTATATTAAGACAGGAGCATGGCTCAGCAGATCAATGATCAATTAAAACAATGAGAAAATTGTACAGGGAAAAGGATAAGATATGAAATTATTTTTTTTATCCTTATTATTATACTAACCATATATTTTCTCAAAAACGATCGTTTGTATAGTGTCAAACCAGAAAAAGACATTTTTAATTAAAAGTAATTAAAAGGTTTATCATGAGTAGATGCGCAATACAGCCTAACTTCATATATTTGGTGTCATCACCGGCAATTGGTTGTGATAGAGTACAATATTGCTTAGACTTGGGAATTTATACAATCATTGAGAAAGAAATGCATACATAAAGCATGAATAGCAACATAGGTGAAAGAGAACACAAATATGATTGTGTATATATAAAAAATGGCGTGTACGAGGATTGAGATTCCACTGGTGTATAAGAAATTGAAATTTTCTCTAAAATTTGCAGATCAAGTCTCATGGTGATTTATTTGTTGGGTGATTTATTGCATTTGTTGGGTGGTTAATTGCAGGATGTCGACGCCGAGAAGAAGCAACGCCCCTACCTCTCAAGCCTCGATGGGTAGCGGATGGCGGAGATTGTCGGATACCCTACGGGTGGCGGGTATCCGCGGGTATGGGTGACAAATAGTAGTGCACAAGAATTTGAAATTTTCTCTAAAATTTGCTACAATTTCGTGGTGATTTATTTGTTGGGTGGTTGATTGCAAGATGTCGACGCAGATAAGTAGCAGTGCCCCTACCTTTCAAACCTCGGCAAGTATCCGACGAGTAGTGGGTGACGGGTATCCGACGGGTAGCAGGTGGTGGGTACCCAACGGGTGGCGGGTATTCGCGGGTCGCGGGTATGGGTGGATAATAGTAGTGGGTGACAAATAATTTTTTCGAATATACGTTTCCCTAAGCCATGTCAGGGATGAAAGTCCTCTTTAATTTATTTTTTCATTTTAGTTTGATATGTAACGTAGACCTATGTCATATTAACACTTATTTTATTGAATAATATTTATTATTTATAAATATATTATGAAAGGAATGTAGACTTTTTAATTTATAATTTATAACATCAAATAATTCCCGTCGAATTTCGACGGGTTACACACTAGTTACTTCTTAATTAATTAGTTAACCATCAACTTTGCCATATCAAAGTTGACGTGGCACATGATCAGCTCTAATTTGGCAAGATGATTAAATTAGGCGAAAATCTGCAACAAATCTAAGTTTGTTTACAAGCTTCTATAATTTAAGACAATTAACCCTAATGGTGCGTTTATTTTGGTTATAAAATTTTCATTGGAAAATGATGGATAAGAAAATATGAGAAAATATTATCTTTTATCATCTTTTTTATCATATGTTTATTAGAGATAAAAAGATGAGAAAATATTTTCACACCGGCACCTAGAATAATATTATCCAACATTTGAGAGAAAATAAGTAAAAATGAGTTGTCCGAGAAAATATTTCACCCTGCCCGAAGTAAATTTCTCATCATAGTAAACATATGAAAATGATGAAATATGGGTGAAAATATACTTTTTCACTCATTTTCCATCAAAGTAAACACACCATAATAATAATTTGTATGTCTATGCTTGTTCGATAGCGTCAAAGCAGAAAACAAAAGATTAACTTTGATAAATTCCGTGTCAATTCTAGAAGACAGAAAAATAAACTAATTCGATTTTTATGAGGAAGGAAAGTTTGAATTATACAGCTAATTAAAAAATAAAGTCGTGTTTAATTTGTTCCATTCTAAGTTGTTAGAGATTTTTTTTTTAAAAAAAAGAGGGTTAGCTGTACGTAGCCGTGTAGTACAATGAACCAAACGAGGTTGTTATTATGTTGATTAAAAGAAAATGAATTAATTTCTACGTCGCCTCGTAGTGATAAGGTAATAAAAACAAAACAAGGTTTGTTATGGAATATTTAATAATTCTATTTTACGTCCATTAATTGTAGCAACGGACAATAATCTTGAAACAAACATGGGGTACATTGAATCTTATTCCGAAACGAATACATGACGCCCAATATTGTCAACGTCGTCTTATTTTTAGAACATAAACGAGAGAGAAGTCCATTTGCACACCCACACACACATGATAATTAATTTAAATTAATCACACATATTGGCGGATGTACCCTTCCTTCTCTTGGCCGGTGGCGGCGCCGGCATGCACGAGGGTGGCCGTGAAATACCACGAGACGAGGTCGTGCACGGCGACTTGGCCTCCGGTGGCCCCGGTGATCCCGACCTGCACCTGCTGGGGAAGAATGGTGCTCAGGTCGAACACATAGCTCACCTCGTATACTTGTGAGCCGGCGGTGACTTTCACGGTGATCAGCTTAGTAGCTTCCTTGTAGCCGATGATGGCCGTCGCCTGCTGCCCGAGCAACGCGTCGCCGACGTTGGTCACATTTTTGGAAACATTAGATTCGATGTCGATCCCAATATGACGAAAGCTAGGATCCACTCCAGGGTTGGAGAAGATGTCGAATTCCGCGGCGAAGACGGAGGGGCCGACGCCCGAGGAGTTGAAGATTCCGTAGCTGCCGCCGGTGAAGCCGAGGGGTAGGTCGACGGGGGCGATGAAGAAGGTGAAGCCGTCGGCCGGGTTCGTGTCGCCGGGGTTGGGGGTTATGATGAAGTTCAAGGTGGTCTCGAAGTCGACCTGCGCCCCGGCCTGCCAGAACGTGACCGGTGTCGGGTACACGACCCGGCCGACGCTGTACCCGACCGCGTTGCCGGAGGTGGTCTTGGTCATGCGGAGGAAGGTGGAGTCCGACGGGAAATGGGCGTCGCCTTGGTAGAGGAGCTCGGTCGGCTGGTCGCCCCAGAAGTCGTAGGCGAAGGTCGTCGTTTGGGACCGCGCCGTGTTGGCGGCGGCGAGGAGGAGGGCGATGGAGATTAGGGTTTGGAGAAGCTTGGCCATGGCTTAATTGAGTAAGAGTATTTGATTTGGATGTGGCTGATGGTGGTGGTATCTTTTGCATCTATTTATACTAGTACATTATAGTGCATGCATGATAATAGTGGTATCAATCAATCATCATACTTTTACATTATCATTATTGACTAGCCATGTAAATATATACTAATATTAGACTAATCCGTCCGTTAACTTTTTCATTTTTTTTTTCACCAAATTATTTTGAAACAGTACAAGAAAAACGCTCATACTTGACGGTTTTTAGCCGTCATCTATGATATCCGTCGACCGTCAAGTATAGTACCTAAAATAGATGACGGTTAATGACAGTCATCTATACTAATTATTCAAGTATAGTTTCAATAATATTGATATCAAGAACATAGACAATGAAAGATTCATACCAGTAAAAAAGGAAAAACAAGGCCGGATTGCATTTATCACGAAGGATCAAATTGGGATGTCGTGGCAAATGATAGAGTTTAAAATTATTTAAAGCCACTATCTTAGGGCGATTTGCAAAAATAGGCCAATATTTTTCAGACTTGCAAAAATAGGTCAATTATTTTAAATTTTGGCATTTGTGAGCCACAAAAGTGAATTAGGCTATTTTGGACCACATTGGAACAAAAAATGTGGCCTATAAATGCCCGCCGACAGTCATAAGATAGTGGACTTGAATATTGGTCTATTGCAAGTTCGAAAAATATTGGTCTATAAGCAAACAGTCATAAGATAGTGGACTTGAATAAAATATTTTATCTATTTAACTTGGTCAAAATTTGAGATTCAAGAATGTTTCTATCATATTTAGGAAATATATTTAAGGGAGATAAAGAACTTTAATATGTGAACATATATAATATACTGAGGGGAAAAAAATATGCTCAATTAAATTAAATTTGAGAATTCAATTTTTTCGGGCAAATTGTTTTTTCGGGCTCAATTTGTCCTATTTATGCCGAATTTTTAAAAATTTGTAGTGCAACTGGAGGCCCGAAAAAAATTCTCCTGCATATGCAAAACAACCGAAATTATGAGCTTAAAAGCTTTGGGCTCTTCATTATACCACCAAATAGTTCTTGCAACCAACTAAAAATCAGAATAGTATAGCAATAAACAGGGTCGAATCACAGAGAACGGATTAATAATCTTCAATTTCCTGAAGATGATTTCGGTGTAGCCACCAAACCTTAGATTCAGAGAAAATACTAATCAACTACGAAAACAAATAAATAACTAAAATTGCAAACTAGAATTTAATCAAAAGGAAGGTAATTCGGTTTGAATAAATCCATACTAATCTAATGGCTCTGATCATCGACGCAATGATAAATTAATTTCTATCAACCAACCAATTATAGGATACCGTGAGTGCAGCTGACATACCTCAATTCCCACTTAGTTAATTTATCGATAGGTAGCTGCAGATGCCAAACCTAACTATTTCCCTTATTAAAACATAACTTAGCTAGTTGTAGACGTCGGACCTAGATTTAATGTTCTAATAGCATTACAAATTAAAAGTCCCATTTCCAAGCTCGAAAAATGCTCAACCAAACATGGGCAATGTAAATATTTTGCACCTGATTATTCTGCAAACACGTCCCACCATTTATATGTTACAGAAACTTTCTGTATATTATCATCGTTTTGTATAGTCTAGTGCATTATTGGGTAACCTAGTGGCTCAAGATCACGAGTTTGAATCCATATAATGCATAAATCAATTACGTCATTTCAATTAAATTAAATTTTCATTGCATTATTTCGACCTAGTTTTTATTGGGCTAGTATTGTTGTATTAATATATATAGGACCACTGTGGTCCAACCACATTATCTTCACATTTAAATTCCTCTTGATAAATCTGTGCATGTAAGGACCAAAGGACCACCATCAACTAATAGTGGAGTGATAATAAATACTCCCTCCGTCCCACTAAAATTGACACTTTTGAATTGGGCACGGAAATTAAGAATAAAGGGTTAAGATTGTAAAGTAGGTAGGGTCCACTTATTTTATGTGTGCAGAGAATGTAGGGACCACATACTATTTTAGAAAAGTGTCAAATCTAGTGGGACAAACGAAAAAGGCAAGTGTGTCAATTCTAGTGGGACGGAAGGAGTATAATACGACCACATTATCTTCTTCTTCTGACCACATTATCTTCTTTTAAATTCTTCTTGATATACCCCCTCCGTCCCTCAAAATTATGCATGGTTGACTCCAACGCGAGTTTTAATAAAATTGTTTGTAGTAATGATAGTGGAGAAAGGCCGCATTAAGGGTATTGTTATAAGTTAAAATAGTAAAATTGTAAGAATTATATTTGGGGTGTGTCCAAAAATAGGATATGCATAATTTTGGGAAACGTACCAAAAAGGAAAGGTATGCATAATTTTGGGGGACGGAGAGAGTATATATTTGTGCACGTGTAAGGACCATCAACCAATAATGGAGTACTATAATTCTCCGTATATTATTGTGCATGTGTAAGGACCATCAACTAATAATGGAGTACTATAATAAATATAATACGACCACATTATCTTCTTCTTCTTCTTCTTCTTTTTTGTCCACTCTTTTTACAATTCAGATCTCCTGCGATCTCAGCGGAAAAAATTTTAATAGGAAAGGAAAAACATGATATATATTTCAATGGGTGTAAAGTGATATGTACATTTAAAATATAGTTGGAGTTAACTCTAACTCTCTTTCTCGGAGTTGGGTGTTCGTAATGTTCGTCACGCCAGATTGATTTCTCTAAGGGCTCGTTTGGTTTTCAGTAAAGGATTATGTAGGATAATTTGTAACCAGGATATTAATTTAGCACGGATAATGACAGATTATTAATACTGAGTTGGTGTTTGCTATCATGGCTAAATACAGAATATCCTGGTTTAAGTTAATCCTAGGGGGAGGTAGTATTATTAATCCTAAGAAATCTGGATTAATAATACAGGGTCGTGGGATTAAACCGGGTCATCCGCATTATTACTAAATAATACCAAACACTAGACTGATCTGTACTAAATTAGCTAATACAGTGTATTAACCAATATCAAACACGCCCTAAGGCTAAACCGACCCCCTACCATCATTTCCGGCATTTCATCAAACAGTTGGGTTAATTCCTTCTGGCATTTGATCAAACAGGTTCTCTGCAGCATGATTCTTTTGATCACATACCCATATATGTCTCTCTATGTATGAAACCGCATTTTCAATTTCTAACATTAGGTGTTTTCTATATTCTATTTCTTGTTGTTACATACTAATTCATAGATTGGTAAATTGCTTCAATCTGTAGTTGATGGTCATGTGCAAATATGAAGAAGAATTAAAACTTGACACGTACCGTCATATTTAAGATAGTATGATTTCGTAGGTTAAGGAAATCTATAGAGGATCTGAAGAGGACCACGTTTGCTCTCCATATTTATTTCGTGTTTTCTTTTCTGTATTTTCCTTTCATAGACCTAATGGTAAAAATAGGACCACAACTTTCAAGAATTTCAGAAAAAAGAATATATTTTATGGAATTTAAAAATGAGGACTATAACTTTTTTTCATAATATTTACACTCTTGTTTAGGGCCAAAAATCAATTATTTGGGCTTTTGGTGTCACCCAGAGCCCATTTCTCACTACAAAAAAAAGTCATGAACAGTGGCAGAAAATGACGACGGGAAGGTCCGGTCGAGAATATTGCGGCGTCCTAAATCCCTCATAAATCCGTCAAGAAATTTTAATTTCTTAAAATATTATTTTTATTTTTTATTTTCCGTCATTGATCCATAGTAAAATATTAATTTAATTAAAAGTTTAAGTTTCCGTCGACAATCCGTCAACAAATATAAATAAAAAAAATAATTATTTTTATTATTTCGGATTTCCGTCGAGAATCCGTTAAGAAATTAATTTCACTCATATTAGATCTTCTTCCCCAAAATTAATTGCCCTAAATCACTTCGCTCGCCCTTGCTCCGTTCTCCGCCGCCGGAGTCGCATTACCGCCGCTTGCTGCCTCCCCTCCCCGCCACGCCGCACAGCTTGTTCTCTCTCTCTCTCTCAAATTTGCATATCATTTTCAGATCTCTCATCGCCGGAGTCGCACTACCGCAACAGGTTCGAAATTGAGTGTCGAATTTGTATTCATTTTTATTTTGAAATGCAGTGCAAATCTGTTAATTTCAAAGCTTGACAAATATGTAAATCTCCACGCAGGCTAGGAAAAATTTAGTGCATTGTTGGTCTATATTGCTAAAGCAAAACGTAGATTCCATAAATAGCTGTGAACAATACATGGAGAAACATCTAGAGTTGCTTGACTTCCTTGTTATTAGGTAAGAGCATATGTAAATGTTTCTTGTACACCACTCCGTTGGATTCCTTTGTATTCCCATGTATGCCTGCAACATGTGTAACTTGCTTTACTTAGAAGAACCCTTTTTTTTACTGTACAAGTTTTAACTGCTATATCAGGAGGAACAAAATTAATTACAGCTATGCAGTTTAACTTAATGAGTGGTCCTCGGTCTTTTTTTATTCTTATAGAATGCCTTTCTCTAGCATGATAAGAAACTCTTCTAGAGAATGTGTCAAAATAAGATTTCTAGAAGATGTCTTATTATGTTTCTGCTATTTGATGTTGATACTTATGTGATTTGAGATCTAAAGTAGTGTTGTTACTTACAATTAGATATAAGAAATTATCTTTTTAATGGAAATTAAGCTATTAAAGTCTATCATTAAAATTTACAAAAATGCAATATCTCAAGTGCATGTACAAGAAATGATCTCACAAAAGGCAGAATCTGATACAGAACCTTGCTGCTTCACGCATTACTTTTAAGAAAATTGTTTGACCTATCTAAAGGTTTCGGATTCAGTTGAAATTTTGCAGAGATCTAATACTCATAATGAAGTTATCACTGTAAAAATTTCAAGTGATTTGGACTATGGGATCATCATCAAAATCATCCCGCAAGACACTATTCTGTTAAGTCACAGCAATATATTTAAATAAATCTCACAGTTGAAATTTGAACTTTGAAAGATTAACTGTGAGAATTTCAAAGTTCATATCCTAGCCGCGCCGCACCTTGTCAGTTAAATTCAAATAATAAAATATAAAGACCTAAATGTATTTGAAAATAATTTAATGCTTAGGGATTTATTCATTAAAATCAAAAGGCCCAACATGAGTTCAAATTAAATTAATCATAGTCCAGCTAAAAAAATTCAGCCCATTACTGAATTAAAGGCTTAGCCCATAACTGGAACCCAATTCCTTTCTCCCTAAAATTCACGTTCCATCACTCTTTTCTTTTCACATTCTCTCTCTCAAATCCACGCTCCATCGCTCTGTTCTCTCTTTCTCTCCCTGAATCTGCAGTCGCAGCTGCCGCCTTCTTGTCCGGCGATTTCGCTGCCGGCCGCCGCCGACTCCTATCGGCGTCTCCCTCTCTCTCTTTCTCCTCTCTCTCTATTCTCACCCAATTTTAGAAAAGCATCTTCTTTCCCAATCAAAATACAAAAACCCTAAAACATCTCCCTCCCTCTCAACTCCGGCGAGCAGCCGCCATGACTACCGCCGCAGTGCCACCGGCGTTGTCGCGCCTCCTCTCCTTCTTCTCCCCTCAACTCTCGCTCTCCCTTCTTGCCGCTAACAGCCACGGCAGCAGCGTTCATGAAAAAGTAGAAACAATTCTTGCATATTTTAACTCAACTGAAAAAGAGAAAATTAAGATAATCCGATACACATCTTGACAGACACCCATTATTTTCGTCTTATTTTTATAACTTAAACGAGAGAGAAATCCATCGCTAGTCCTTATTTACGACCCAAACATTTGCGCACACACACACATGATAATTAATTTAAATCACACATATTGCCGGATGTACCCTTCCTCCTCTTGGCCAGCGGTGGCGCCGCCATGCACGGGGGTGGAAGTGAAAGACCACGAGACGAGGTCGTGCACGGCGACTGCTCCTCCGGTGCCCGCGGAGATCCCGACCTGAACCTGCTGAGGAAGAATGGCGCTCAGGTCGTACACATAGCTCACCTCGTATTTTTGTGAGCCGGCGGCGACGCACACACTGATCAGCTTCGTGGCTTCCTTGTAGCTGATGATGGCAGTCACCCGCTGCCCGAGCAACGCGTCGCCGACGTCGGTCACATTTTTGGAAACCCTAGTTTCGATGTCAATCCCAATATGACGATAGCTGGGATCCACTCCAGCGTTGGAGAAGATGTCGAATTCCACGGCGAAGACGGAGGGGCCGATGCCCGAGGAGTTGAAGATTCCGAAGCAGCCGCCGGTGAAGCCGAGGGGTAAGCCGACCGGAGCTATGAAGAAGGTGAGGCCGTCGGCCGGGTTCGTGTCGCCGGCGTTGGGGCTTATGAGGAAGTTAAGGGTGCTCACAAAGTCGACCTGCGCCCCGGCTTCCCAGAACGTGACCGGTGTCGGGTACACGAGCCGGCCGATGCTAAACCCGACCGCGCTGCCGGAGGCGGTGGTCTTGGTCAGGCGGAGGAAGGTGGAGTCTGACGGGAAATTGGCGTCGCCTTGGTAGAGGAGCTCGGTCGGTTGGTCGCCCCAGAAGTCGTAGGTGAAGGACGTCGATTGGGACCGCCCCATTTTGGCAGCCGTGGCGAGGAGGAGGACGATGGAGGAGAAGAGAGGAATTAGGGTTTGAAGAAGCTTGGCCATGGCTTAATTGAGTAAGAGTATTTGATTTGGATGTGGTGGATACTAGTGGCATCTCTTGCATCTATTAATAGTGTATAGTGCATGCATGATAATAATGGCACATCAATCATTCATTACGCTAGCCTGGATTTTCTGTCCCCTACTCTATGTTTCCCACTATTAATTTTATTATTTTAATAATTATCGCTTCATATATCCATTAATTCTTGAACTGTGTTGTCATTATCTTCTTTTAAATTCTTCTTGATATGTTTGTGCATGTAAGGACCATCAACTAATATGGATTACTAATAAATATAATACGACCCACATTATCTTCTTCTGTTTTTTTTTTTTTTTTTTCTTGTTTTATAATTCAGAGCTCCAGCGACCTCACCGGCAAAAATTTTAATCGGAAAGGAAAAATATGATATATATTTCAATGGATGTAATGAGATATGTACGTATGCACTTAGTTATTCATATTTTTATGAATTAATTATATTAATTAGAGGGATTATATTTAGTTTATTACTTTTCTTTCGTAAATGTGAGTGGATTAGCAAAGAATAAAATTTTAATAGCGAAATAAGATTTTATTAATAAAATAAAAGAAATAACCAAAATCCGTTGAAAGCACATACCGCAGCCTAAGGGTCGATCCTCACTAAAACTTTTATAGCGAAAGTTCAATGGAAAAAAACACCAGTAAAAAAAAATAGTACTCATCTAAAATCCGTCAAGAACCAAAATAGACGAAGCCCGAACCAAAAAGAGAAACAACTTCCTGTATGTATTGAGCAATTCATAATATAGTTGGAGTTAACTCTTAACTCTTTCTCGGAGTTGGGTGTTCGCGATGTTCCTCACGCCAGATTGATTTGTCTAAGGCTAACTCCCCTGTCTTTATTTCTGGCATTTCATCAAACAGTTGGGTTCGTTCCTTCAGGCATTTGATCAAACAGGTTCCGTGCAGCATGATTCTTTTGGAGTATATCTCTTTATGTATGAACGGGCATGTTAAATTTCTAATTAACATTAGGTGATTTCTATATTCTGTTTATTGTCGTTACATACTAATTCATATATTGGTAAATTGCATCAATTTGTTGTTGATGGTCCTTACATGCACAAATATGGAGAAGAATTAAAACTTGACACGTACCTAAGGAAATCTATAGAGGATCTGATGAGGACCACGTTTGCTCTCCATCTTTATTTCGTGTTTTCTTTTCTGGATTTTCCTTTTATAATTTTAGGGTGTGTTCTCTTTTAATTTATAGATAAATTTATCATGGGAAAATGAAGGATAATAAAAATTTATGCCTTTCAATACCTCTTTTCTTTTCCCTCATTTTCTATAAAAGAGAATTTCACCATATTGATAAATCTAATCCAAGTATTTTTGAAAAAAAAAAAAGTTTTTTAGTGACACGGCATCCATGTAAAAATCTTAATACGTTGTGGAAATCCGGCGTGCAACGTTTGCTTTCTGTAGCTAAAAACCGGATGTTGAGTACAATTAGTACGAAATCGATAGTTCATGATTAAAAAAAAGATATACTCCCTCCGTCCCAATATTGTTGGCCACATTTGGTTTCGGCACGGGAATTAAGGAGTTGTGGAGTAGTATTTTAAGCGTGTGGGTAATATAGTATAAAAGTAATAAAGTAGGAGAGAGAATGTGATAAAGTATGAGAGAGAATGTAATAAAATGATAAAGTAGGAGAGAGAATGTGATAAAGTAGGAGAGAGAATGTAATAAAGTGATAAAGTAGGAGAGATAATATGATAAAGTAAGAGATTGAATGTGATAAATATTTCCATTTTAGGAAAGTGGCCAACAATAATGGGACAAACTAAAAAGGAAATGTGGCCAACAATATTGGGACGGAGGGAGTATAATTCATGATAAAATCATAGTGCGAATATAGGATATTAGTAGGTGTCTCTAATTAACAAACAAAAATAGGAGGATTTATTGTTTTGATATATGTATGGGACACTATTTGTGGATAGGACAAGTTACAGGCTGTTCGAAAATTATTTTGTTGCATAGGATCCTTTTAAATGTAATAGTACTACCTCCGTCCATCAGAATATATAACAACTAGTCGATTTGGTGTCCACAAAGAGTATTATACTACTTTCATTGTTTGGACATGACTTTACTTTATTTTTTTAATCACAATCACTCATTTTTACATGACCAGACACTAAATTCAACCACAATCATTCATTTTTGCATGGCGATACCCTTTAACCATTAAAAACACGTCTACCAATCATTTTATTAACACTTGTGCCAAAGCCAAAGTAGTATATTCTTGATGGAGAGATGTACTAACTAATTCACTTTTGGATTAACAAGATGTAACTTACTTCATATTTCAGTCTTCCAACTGTTCGATAAAAGTCCGTAATGAAATCTTCCATAGATTACCTTGCAAAGTTCATAAAACTAGAACAACATACAAAAGCACTCTTTCACCATGGTGGCCGTGAAATCACACACAGAGATGGTCGATTATTTTATTTCTAGACGTAACGACAGCAGACTCGATCGCTTAGACCTTACTGGTTTACGACACACATCACAAAATCACACATACTGACGAATATTGTTGCCAGCACTGTTAGACACAAGGGTGGCCGTGAAATACCACGCCTTGATCTCGTGGCTTGCGACGAATTCCCCGGTAGCGGCGGAGAGCCCGACCTGAACCGACTGAGGAAGAAAACTGCTCAAATCGTACTCATAGCTGACCTCAAACGTCTTCGAGCCGGCGGTGACACGGACGGCGATCATCTTCGTGGCTGCGGCGTAGTTGATCGTCGCCGTCACCTGCTGCCCGATTATGGAGCTGTCGACCTGCGTCGTGTTGCGGGATAACCTAGACCCGATGTCGATGCCGATGTGGGGATAGTCCGGTTCCCACTCGCCGTTGCCGTAGGTGTCGATCTCGACGGCGAAGACCGAGGGGCTGCCGCCGGAGCAGTTGAAGATTCCGAGGTTGGCTCCGCCAGAGTCGCTGGGGATGGTGGAGCCGACGGGGGCGACGAAGAACGTGATGCCGTCGGCGGCAACGGACTTTCCGCGGGCAGGCGTGATGATGAATTCGACGGTGGTTTCGAAGTCGACCTGCCCCCCGGTTTGCCATAATTGGGCCGACGGTAGTTCCGACGTCGACTTTCCCCCAGGGCGCCAGAAGTATACCGGCGACGAGTATATGACTCGGCCGACAGCTTTGCCGGTTTTTCCGGGGGTTGGTTCCGTGAGGCGGAGGGAGTAGGAATGCCAATTGAACTGGGCGTCGCCTTGATATTTGAGCTTGCGCGGCGGATCGTCGTTTTCTTCGCTCGGGAAGTGGTAGGTGAACGACGTCGATTGGGACCGTGCCGTGGCGAGGAGGAGGAGGACGACGATGGAGGAGAGGAGAGGAATTAGGGTTCGGAGAAGATTGGCCATGGCTTATTTGAGTAAAGAGTATTTGATTTGGATGTGGTTGATGATGATGGTGAATGATCTATTTATGCTAGTGAAGTGTACAATGCATGCATGATAATAATGGTATCAATCAATCGTTACGCCAGACTGGATAATGCATTATAATAATGGTATCAATCAATCATTACACTAGACTGAATCTTCTGCCCCCACTCTGTCTCTTGGTTTCGTGTCCACTATTAATTTCATTATTATTTTAATACTCCTTCAGTCTCAGCTTCTATTATCCATTTGAGAGTGACACGTGTTTTAATAAATTGATTGAGTGTGTTGTGAGTCGAATAAGTGTTTCACCTTTTATGTGAGTGTTAAAATAATTAATAATTAAAGTGGAACAAGATTTCCACCTACTTTTACTAAAAATATAAATGAATATCAAAATATGGGACGACCAAAAAAGAAAGATGGATACTAAAAGTTGGGACGTGGAGAGTAATTATCATTTCATCAGTCCACCAATTTTTCACTCGTTGAGATCCTTATTCCACTAAACTAATTAATCTGTTTAAAACTATGATAAAAGTGACAAGTCAACCAATTTTTTAATAATTTATGGACGGAGATTTTGATCAAATTTACTATTGACATTACTAGTTGATTAATTGATGTGGCATAATTATTCTTGCATGAGAATTGATTGCTAGAAATATTGTTCCTTACGAAACAACGTCAGTTATTTGACTAGCCATATAAGCACTAATATTTGTTGGAACTTTTGGTAATACGGTGAGAATTAATTTGGAGTATATTAATGTGAATGGAGAGACTTTTGCATGTGGATGTGTATGTATAATTGTGTTGGAGAGAGAGAGAGAGATGAAATTGCAAGTTTTATTTTTTCAAACTTCACTCTTTTCCTACACTTTGTCAAGACATGGTTACATATGCATTTATAATGATTCAAGTCGATTACATGATTTTCACCGATTTAATTTGTGGCTAAAATGAGTTGGTCTAGATAATTCTTAATCTAATGAGTTGTGGCTAAAATGAGTTGGTCTAGATAATTCTTAATCTAATTAATTCCTATATTTTCACACGTGCACTATTACCCTTTTTTTTTTTAACGGGGTGTCGGCAAATAAATCTTGTCATCTCGTTTCCACTTTCCCAAATACTAAAATGATGTCGCTTCTCTCACGTGGAGAAAACGACACCGTTTTATTTCAGTCCACCCTGGCAACGAGTTGCCATATCGTCTATCAGGCTGCCTTAAATTTAAGTCGAAGCCCCAATTGCAAAAATTAAAAATAATATCTATTTATTTGCAAAGATTTAAAAGTAGTGTTGAAATTGAAAAATGAGTCAAATTTCATGCTCTTTTTTTTAGAGCGTCAAAGTTCATGCCTGCAATTTACCATTTTATTTTTACAAACTTTTCCTACACTTTGTCAAGACATGGGTACATATGCATTTATAATGATGCAAGTCGATTACATAATTTTCACCGATTTAATTTGTGGCTAAAATGAGTTGGTCTAGATAATTCTTAATCTAATTAATTCCTATATTTTCACACGTGCACTATTACTTTTTTTTTTTTACAGTGGTGTTGGCAAATCATTGCGCTTGATTATTCTATTTCAAACACGCCCTCACCATTTATATATATGTTATTGATAGGGAAAGCCGGGGCAGTGGGGTCACTTGACCCTTTAAGATTTTGTGATATTCGTAGGGGTATTATAGTAATTTCTCACATATATTAATGAAAATAGAAAAAATATAATTTTGGCATTAATTTTCAACAGGAATACCCCAGTCTCTGAAAATTTCCACATTCTTGTCTCTTCCCTCTCTCAATCTCCGGCACTCTGTCCCGACTCGCGCCGCTTATTGGCTTCATTTTTCGCCGGCAATCTGTCTCTCTTTTTTTTTTTTTTGATCGGGCAAAGTCATGTTAGATGTTAGTAGTTAGTTCCCCATCCACTCCAAGAACCACCTTATCTCTCCATTCACCAAAATCCACCTTATATCTCCACAATCTCCAATTCGCTCCCAAGAGGGATCGAACCCGGGTCACTTCACTTAAGTGAGGACCCGGTGGCCAGTGGGCTAAGCCCCCTGGTTCTGTCTCTCTACCGCCGTAGATTGGCTTCCTGCAATGTAGCTTGCTCTGTTGCTCGTATAATTGTTTGTTGACAGAGAGTCCATTAGTAGCTTTAATCATTGTGGATAATTCATACATTGCCAGCTTTAATAGTATACAAAGCTTATATTAATTGTGTAAAAATTGTTATTTATATTGGCTCAAAGGTTTGTTTGGACGGCGTGACAACAAGCATTCACGTTACATTAAGAACTAAAAATTTAATCTTGTAAAAGTTATACAAAAGTCATCAAGCGTATTCTTCGCAATCGTATGAGAGATAATCTTTTGAATGATTACTAATTTCTAATCATGCATGTTTATTTTGTTTTTTTCTAATGGAAATTTTCATGGCATTATTTTTTTCTTTTTATATTTAAAATGATCAATAATGGTTCTCCATTTCCCTTTTTGTTGACTCGAACCTCTGACCTATTAGTTGAAAAGGAAGCGTCTTGCCAACTCAGTTGCGCTTCATTGTCAATTTTCATTTTCATAGCATTATATATCTGGGCCTATAGATTTTATTAGGTTAGTGTTGCATATAGGACCACGTTATCTTCTTTTGAATTATTGTGCATGTAACGACAATAAACTATAATGGAGTACCAATAAATAATTATCAATAGAACCGAATTATCTTTTTTGTTTTTTTTATCGTTTTATAATTGAGAGCTTCTGGTATCATCCGCAGAATTTTCAAAAATAGGAAAGAAAAAACATTATATACTACTCCCTTCGTCCCATTACAAATGTCTCACTTTCCATAATGGGATGTCCTATTACAAATGTCTCATTTTTTTTGCTACATATTCTCTCTCTATATCTAATATTTAAATAATTTCCACGACCCACTTTATCTACTAATTACACATTTATTTCTGTACCCAAAAGTAATGGAACATTTGTAATGAGATGAAGGGAGTATATTTTAATGGATGTGAAGTGATATGCAAGTTCGCATTATAATTTTATGAATCAAGATATTAAAGAACAAAATTTTAATTAATAAATTTTAATGTGTATTTTATATTTTATTTTATGTGGGCGAAATAAGATTTAATTAAAAGAATAAAAGAAAAAAAAACCAAAAACCCTCGAAAAAAGCACAGACTACATGTTAAGGATCGAACCTCATTAAAACGTTTATGGTAAAAATATATTCATTGGGAAAAATACCAGTAAAGAAAAAATAGTACTCGTCTAAAATACAAAAATTGAACGAAAAGGAGCAATACAAATTCACCAAGAAACAAAATTCTATTTTACGACATTGTTGTTAAATGCTCCTTGAGTAGAGATTGTGTTTTCAAAGCACAAGCTCAACCTGAATCACGAACATAGTTGGTAGGAATATAGGTGATGTGGAAAAAAGAAAATTAATTAAATATTAAAGATATTGGATGATTTAGACCGGTCACTACTGAACATGGTCTAAGGGATAATTAATTAATTCATTTTTTTTTACCAACTTATTTTGAAATTGCAGTTACAACATCGATGCCAAGAAACATAGAAAGAACAAAGTAAGACAAAATAATAGGCGAATGTGCAGTGGAAGAAGTACAAAACATAGATTGCTTCCATTTGTAGTTGATGGTCCTTACTTGCACAAATATGAACAAGAATTAAAACTTGACACCTTTATATTTAAGTATGTTTTTGTAGGGTAAGGAAATCTATAGAGGATCTGAAGAGGATTTTCTTTTCTGTATTTTCCTTTTATAATTTTATAGGAAAGGATAATTAAGCATGAAATATGTTTGCTTTAATTCGTGAACTTGAGTAGATTAGCAAAGAATAAATGCAATCACGTGTAAAAAGAAAATGTTAGTATAGATTACTCTCGAGCAGTGGCCGATTCAGGATTTTCAAATTGGGGTTGCGATAAATAATTACATGATAAAAAATGTAAAAAAATTTAATGATAAAAATAAATATACCCAAATATTGTTTAATTTTGAAGTTTAGGATTTGTTTATAAATTGGGCTTATAAATTGGGCTTATACTTCTCATCTGTCGAATATTAATGCTGACGTGGCTAGTCAAATAATTGATAATATTGTTTTATAAGAAACGACGTTTTTGACAACTAATTCCCTTGCGAGAACGATTATATCACGTCAATTATTCGGTTAGCCATATCAACAGTAAGTTTGGTCAAAATCATGATTGGTAGCAAAATAATATTAAATCAATAATTCAGTAATTATTATGCCACACTTTGGAGTTTGTATACAAAATTATAATTTGATGAAAGTTGAGTAATTTGTAGGCAACTAACCCTAACTGTTTTTAACCGCATCAATTTTTGACCTATTTTATAATGACATGAGTTTTAACAAATTGATTGAGTGTATTGTGAGAGAAATAACAACCTCCCATTAATTTTAGTTTTATATTGATTAATTTAATTGAGTAGAATAAGGATTAATTCGATTGAGTGGTGCGTCCATCAATGATAACTTTTGTAAATGAGAGGAAATAATTAAGGATTGAAATTAGAGATAAAATTGATAGTGGGATACGAACCACGACACATAGAGTATGGGACAGTAAAGTATGATGATTGATTGAGATACCATTATAATTAATCATAAATGCACTATAGAGTTGGGCTATAATAAAAACACATCCTTTTGTAAAAACTAAAAACGGCTGAATTCTATGTAGAACACGTATGAATTAGCTGTGTAACTGTATGAATTGCGAAAGGTCCTGAATTCGATGTAGAACACGTATGAATTGGCTGAATTCATACAGTTACACAGCTAATTCATACGTGTTCTACATAGAATTCAGCCGTTTTTAGTTTTTACAAAAAGGGTGTTTTCACCCTAGCCCAACCCATGCACTATATATATACAATTTACTAGTATAAATAGGTGCAAAAGATACCACCATCATCCACCACATCCAAATCAAATACTCCTACTCAATTAAGCCATGGCCAAGCTTCTCCACACCCTAATCTCCATCGCCCTCCTCCTCGCCGCCGCCGCCAACACGGCGCGGTCCCAAACAACGTTCTTCAGCTACGACTTCTGGGGCCAGCAGCAGCCGAACCCGCTCCTCTACCAAGGCGACGCCTATTTCCCACCGCAACACACCTTCCTCCGCATGACCAAGACCACCGCCTCCGGCGCCTTGGCGACGTACAGCCTCGGCCGTATCGTGTACCCGAACAAGATCACGTTCTGGGAGGCCGGGGCTCAGGTCGACTTCGAGACCACCTTGAACTTCATCATAACCCCCAAGCCCGGCGACACGCACCCGGCCGACGGCTTCACCTTCTTCATCGCCCCCTTCGGCTTACCCCTCGGCTTCGCCGGCGGCAGCTTTGGAATCTTCAACTCCGCCGGCACCGCCTCTTCCGTCTTCGCCGTGGAATTCGACATCTACTCCAACGCTGGAGTGGATCCCAGCTATCGTCATGTTGGGATCGACATCGAATCAAATGTTTCCAAAAATGTGACCAACGTCGGCAACGCGTTGCTCGGGCAGCAGGTAACTGCCCGCATCAACTACCAGGGAGCCACTAAGCGGATCAGCGTGAATGTCGTCGCCGGCTCACAAACATACGAGGTGAGCTATGTGTACGACCTCAGCACCATTCTTCCTCAGCAGGTTCAGGTCGGGATCTCGGCCTCCACCGGAGTCTATGTCGCCGTGCACGACCTCATCTCGTGGTATTTCACTTCCACGCTCGTGCGTACTTGCGCCGCCGCGGGCCACGAGGAGGAAGGGTACATCCAGAAATATGCGTGATATTAAATTAATTATGACGTGTGCAATCAAGTTTGGGTTGTAAATTAGTTTAAGTCTAGAAATAAGACAGTCGACTATCTCTATGTGTGATTTCACGGCAACCATGCTGAAGGTAAAATCCGGCGCGAGGAGCAGGAAGGTGTTGACCGGCAACATTATTCGTCAGTATAATGTGTTATTTTGTGATGCGTGTGAGTGTGTCGTAAATCAATAAGGATTGGGAAATAAGATAATCATCCATCTCTATGTATAGACTATGCAAGAATGCTTTTGGGTGTCGTTCTAGTTCTATGAACTTTGCAAGGTAATCTATATATGGAAGATTTCTCTAAGGACTTTTATCGAACAGTTGAAATACTGTATAACGATGAACAACAGTTTGTTGGTAAGACGCTTCTCCTCCAATCAATAGATCGGGGGTTTGAGTCATCTAAAAGGCTAGAGTGTGAGTGTGTTTTTTCTTTCTTTGGGTGTAATAATTAAAAAAAAAAAAAAAAAAACAGTTGGAATACTGTATACGAAGTAAGTTCATTCTTGTTAATCCTATAGTGAATCAGTTACTCTCTCTATCTACAAAAATTGTAGTGTGGTTTAGAGGGCACGAGATAAATATCATATTAAACCTCAAATTATACCCGCTTTATATAAAATGTCCCGAATTATAAGAAATATTTTACTATTAGGTTTGTTTGAAAAATGTCCCGCGCTCATTTTCCGGTCTCCAGAATTACGATGTTGCTCGCCGAATGTCACTGTGTAATTTATATTTTATTGTTTTAAATGTCATGTCACAAAATAACATCATTTTGTGTCATATCATTTAAAAAAAAACGACGTTTTGTGTCACGCCAATTAATTCAAATCGCGTTGAAAGTCAATTTATCCTATATCGACTTACTTTTTAAAAATGATGTGACATAAAATGACGTGATTTTGTGCCATTTTATTTACAAAAATAAAATATAAATTACATGGTGGCATTCGGCAAGCCACGTCATGAATCCGAGGACCGAAAAATGAATGTGGGATATTTTTAATATAAACCTAATAGTTTGGGGTTATTAAAAATATTTTTATAGTTCGGGGAAATTTTGAGAAAGTGGATATAATTTAGGGTTTAATATGATATTTACCCTTTTAATAAATTGTTGGAAACATGGACGAATCTAAAGGTCAGGCACCCTCGGCCGTCGCCCGGTCAATTTTTTTTATTACCTATATATATATGATTTAATTTTTTTTATCTATATATGTTAATCTCGCATGATCATGATTGTGTAATTTCAAATAATTATTTCAAGATTTAAGTCATTTTTCTTTACTAAAACTTTATTAGAATCATCCGGTGAAATCTCGCTCAATCATTGTTAAATTCCTAGGTCCGTCCATGGTTTGGGAAAGACCATCCGGTCGCCCGAGCCTTCTTGATAGTTATGCATGCAAGGACAATCAATTAATAATGGAGTACCAATTAATTACGAATAGCGCATGCCTTATCTTTTTTTTTTTTTTTTTCTCGTTTTATAATTGAGAGCTCCTGGTATCTATTTGCATAATTTTTAATAGGAAAGGAAAAACATGAAATTTATTTCAATGGATGTGAAGTGATATGCATGTTCGTAGTATGATTTTATGAATCAAGATATTAGATGGATTATATTGAGTTATGTCTTATGTTCAATTATTACGTGATCTTTTGAATTCGTCATTTAAATTTGATTTTCATAGCATTATTTGGGCATACAAATTTTAAATGGTATATATTGCATTAAGAGGACCACATTATCTTCTTTGAAATTTTTCTTCATAATTGTTCATGTAAGGACCCTCAACTAATAATGGTGTACCAATAATTATCAATAGGGCTGCATTATTTATATTTTTTGCTCATTTAATAATTGAGAGCTCCTGGTATCTCACACGCACATAAAAAAATCACACAAATTGAAGAATAATGTTGCCGTCCAGCTCCTTCCTGCTCCTCGTGGCGGCATTTGTCTGCAGGATGGTGGCCGTGAAAGACCATGAGACGATGGCGTAGGGGTCGATTTCAACGGCGAAGACTGAGGGGCTGCTGCCGGAGGAGCCAAAGATTCCGAGGTTGCCTCCGAAGGAGCCACTGGGAATGCCGGAGCTAAAGGGGGCCATGAAGAAGGCGAGGCCGTCGGCAGGGGTGTTGTCGAAGCCGGGTGTGATGATGAATTTTACGGTGGTTTCGAAGCTGGCCTGAGTAATAGATGGAGGAGGAGAGGAATTAGGGTTTGGAGAAGCTTGGCCATGGCTTAATTGAGTAGATTTGGATGTGGATGATGGTGGTATGTCTTGCTCCTATTTAGTATAATAGTGTTTAATGTATACTGTATAGCAGTGGCGGAACCAGAAATTTACATTGGAGGGGCTAAACTCGGGGATTATCCCAAACCAAATTCTATTATAATCTATATTTTTTAGAATATTATATTTAGAAAATAAAATTTTGTAAGTTTTTTATATTATATAAAATAGCTCTAACAAAAATAATAGCATTAAAATGAAGATGAAATTATTTTATAGCTGGAGCCTTATCAAATGAATAATCAAGATTTTGACAAAACTTTTTTTATCTAATGAATACTATTATCTCTTTAAAGTTTTCACCAAAATACCTAGATATTTTTTCTTTCAAATTTTCTATTAGTGTAGAAAGAGTTTTCAGAACTTTTAATTACTTTTATAGATCAATATTTCACAACATATTTTTTGAGACGTTAATTGGTTGTAAATCCACAAACTATTAGTGAATTTTGGTATTTTTTTCAATTCTATAATTAACTATAAAGTTATAGATCAGTATTTCACAACATATTTTTTGAGACGTTAATTGGCTGTAAATCCACAAACTATTACTGAATTTTGGTATTTTTATATTTAAATTAAGAGTGGATTTTGAAAATAGCCACTTTTATATAGTAAAAATAAATTTTACCCACTAATATAAAAATTTAAAAAAATACTCACATTTACCATTTTACCCTTACATATAATTTTGGTTGTGAATTCAAGCTTTAAAACTCGAATTCACAACTGAATAACAAGTATTGGTTGTGAATTCAAGTTTTAAAGTTTGAATTCACAACTATAAATAGTGTTAGTTGTGAATTCGCGTGAATTCACAACCCACACTATTTCAAGTTGTGAATTCACAACCGATAAAACTTGAATTCACAACCAACATTTTTTGAAGTTGTGAATTCACAACCAATAAAACTTGAATTCACAATCAACACTATTTCAATTGTGAATTCACAACCAACGCCGATAATTCAGTTGTGAATTCAAGAACATTTGTACAAAATTGCGCTATTTTCATAAATTTCTTCAATCTGTGATCCAATATACTTAGTATTCAATCAAAGCAAAGCTTATGCAGAAAATTTATTACATTTCCTTTCTTGAAACGAAATACATCGCTTGTAAACATCGAAAATCCCCAAAATAAGAAAAATTTAAAAAAGCCCCAAGTTCATCTCAAATTAGGGCACAATTTTCCCAAATCAGGAAACTAATTCAAAAACTAAATCACCAGAGACTTCGGCCTCTGCGACGTGTACGCCTTCATCTCTCCGGCTTCCTTCACGCGACCTTCGCGGAATTCGCGCGGTTGTTGTACGCCACCTCCGGCTCGTAGCGGTCGGCGCCGGGAGAGCGAGGATAGAAGTAGTGACAAACATGGTTTTCGTACCTCAATTCCACATGTTTTGTTGTCATTTCCCTTCATGTTTTGCTTGTGAATGCTTGTTTGTGCCCGAATATTTAGTTTTATAAAGATTTGATATCTTGGTGTAGTTTTGGAGCAATTTCAGGAAACCTCAATGATTAATTGGAGGATTTTGAAGATATGAGATTGAAGTACGTCTCGAGAGGAATCCGTGAGCGCAAACGGCGACCAAATCCGAGTCCGGACGAGGGAGAACGGAGCAAAACGAGCGGACTGCGCAATACGCCCAGTACCCCGCGGTCACCACCCGCGGCCGCGGGGTGGGACCGCGGGTCAGCTGTTCCCAATTCCAGGGGTGTACCGCGGTCACCACCCGCGGCCGCGGGGCGGGACCGCGGGTTCCCTGAGTTTTGCCCACGTTTGAGCACCACGGGCGCGGGCCATGACCGCGGGAAAAGAGCGGAGTCGCGTTTTTCAGCCCTTAAACCCCTTTCTCCCCCTTTTCCTCACATTATTCATCTTCCCCAACCTCATACTCACCCATATTCATCATCCCCAACATTCCTACCTCCATATCCAAGCCCTAATCCCCAACATTCATACTCATTCCTACCCATTTGAAGAAGGATTGAAGATGAGAGAAGATTGAAGCAAGCTTCTCAATAGGATTTGTTCATTCTTTCTCTCTTTTTCATTTATGTTTCTCTTTTCATTGGGTATGTTATTGTTGAACATGATAGGCTAAATTTCTCTTTGATTTGGGGATTAGGCTAGATGATTATTGTAATGGATTGATTATTTGCGCTCAATATAAATCTTGTTTGTTCCTTTGCACATTATCTTTTCAAACCCTTGTTTTATTTCTTGTATGGTTTGTTGGCCACATTCTATGCATTTCTAATTTGCAATTTGAATCGGGAGAGAATAATTGCAATAGATAAGGTGTTGGAAACATATCAATTCGATAACCGGGAGGTTGAGAGTTGGGTGAGAGTATGTCGATCTTTGTGTGCTTTTGGGAGTTATAGGTTAGAAGTTGATCGGGGACGGCAACTATGACCCGTAATCTACCGTTCTAGTCGTCCGGGAGGGGGCTAGAACTAGTTGGGAGATCACTCTAGATAATTAGGATTGTCAAGATTAATATTGAGCTATAATTGAAGTCTTTTGCTTAATTATCGATGCCTAGTCCCTAAATCGCCTTAATCATCTTATTTATCCACTTTGCTTATTTGATTTTTATTTGTCTTTGCACTTGTTAAGTATTTAGTTAGATAATCAAACCAATCACTCAATCGTTTAGTCTAAATAGTTGAGTAAAATGAATTAGGATAATCACTAGATTGAACTACTAATCCTTGTGGGATACGACCTTGCTTCCGTATATTACAACTACCCGTATACTTGCGGCGTGGTGAAAATATTAGCGAACAAGTTTTTGGCGCCGTTGCCGGGGATTAGTTTAGTTTCTTTGCTTGTGATATTTTGCTTCATTGTGCTTAACTACTTTAGACATTTTACTTGCTTTAATTTTTGTTTTCTATTTTAAGATTGTGATTTGACTCTTTGTTCTTGTTGGTTGATAGGTAGTGTATGAATACAAGGTCTAAAGGTGCACCTCTTATACCTATAGACCTTGAGGTTGAAGCTTTTTGCCGACACAACAAAGCAAGAACAAGAAGAGATAGAGAGTTGGAGGAAGCTATGGCGGAAAATTTCGATTTAATCCGTCAACTCCAAAGGCAATTGGAGGACATGCAAGGGCAAATCAATGAGCAAGAGGCTCAAAGGAATGCACCACCACCACCACCTATTAGCAATATGTTCCAACCCGTGGTCCAACAAGTGGGAGTGCATGCCCCGAGAATCAATGCCAATAATTTTGAGCTCAAGCCGGCCCTCATCAACATGGTGCAACAAAATCAATTCGCCGGTCTTTCTCAAGATGACCCGAATGGACATCTCAGCAATTTCTTGGAGATATGCGATACTATCAAGATAAATGGAGTTCCGGAGGATGCCATTCGACTCCGACTCTTTCCCTTCTCACTAAGGGGCATGGCCAAGACATGGTATCAATCTTTAGAGATTGGTTCCATCACTACATGGGAGAAAATGGCTCAAAGGTTCCTTATCAAGTTCTTCCCTCCAAGTAAGACAATGAAGATGAAGAAGGACATTGTCCAATTTCATCAATTCGATGGAGAGACCTTCTATGAAGCTTGGGAGAGATTCAAAGAGATGATAAGGAAGTGTCCCAACCATGGTTTGGATCAAAACACCATTATTTGCTCATTCTATACCGGGTGTAGTGGTGAGATGCAAAGAGACATGAATGCATCGGCCAATGGAGCATTGTTGGAGAAGAGCCACGAGGAGGCCACCCACATCATAGAGAACTTGGCCGCCAATAGCTACCAATTTCCGGGGGAGAGGACTATTTTGAAGAAGGTGGCGGCTACAACAAGCTCGGATCCGATAGCTCTTTTGACAGCTCAATTGACCGCCATGAATAACAAGATTGATGCTATGTCAATATCAAGGGTAGAGCCCGTGGTTGAAGAACAAACTAGCTTCGAGGATGTGAACTACATCAACAACAACAACAACCGAGGCCAAGGGAATTTCCGGCCTTCACATCAAGGTGGTTATCAAGGCCAAGGGCAAGGGCAATACAATCAAGGATTTCAAACAAATCGCCACCCAAATCTTGCCTATGGTAATCCCAATAACTTCTTGCAACCACCGCCCGGATTTGCGGTGAGTGAGGGCATGATCAAGGAAGAGAAGAAGCTCAACCTTGAAGAGATCTTAATGAAATTCATGACGGCCACTCAAGCCCACATGACAAGAACCGACGAAAGGTTAGAGGCTCAAGCAACCCAATTGAAAATGCTTGAAATGAAAGTGGGACAAATTGCTGAATCCTTAAGCAACCAACATCAAAAGGGGCAATTTCCGAGTAACACCGTTGTGAATCCAAAAGAACATTGCAAGGCTATCACTATAAGAAGTGGGAAGATACTTGAAGAGTCCAAGATACCTCCGAAAGTCAAGAACAATGATGAGAACATTTCCTCAAAAATGCAAGGCGATAAGGAGAAGGAGAAAGATGTGTACAAGGCACCACCACCTTATTGCCCACCAATTCCATTCCCTCAAAGACTTCAAAAGAAAAATGTGGAGAGTGAGTTCTCTAAATTCCTTGAGATCTTTCGGAAGGTACACATCAACATCCCCCTTGTTGAAGCTTTGCAACAAATGCCCAAGTATGCAAAATTTCTCAAGGAAGTTCTATCCAAGAAGAAGAAATTAGAAGAATTTGAGACGGTCAACCTCACCGAAGAATGTTGTGCCATTCTTCAAAAGAAGCTACCCATCAAGATCAAGGATCCCGGGAGCTTTACTATCCCATGTGATGTTGGAAATGGTCGTTTTGGAAAGGCCTTGTGTGATTTGGGAGCAAGCATAAATTTGATGCCTCTCTCCATCTTCAACAAGCTTGAAATAGGAACCATTAAGCCAACCACGATTGCTTTGCAAATGGCGGACCGTTCCGTTTCATATCCAAAAGGGATAGTGGAGGATGTCTTGGTGAGGGTTGACAAATTCATTTTTCCGGTGGATTTTGTGGTGTTGGATATGGTTGAGGACAAGGATGTACCTTTGATCCTTGGACGTCCATTCTTGGCGACGGGGAGGGCCCTAATTGATGTTGCAAAGGGCAAGCTCACATTGAGAGTGAATGATGAGAGTGTTACCTTCTCAATCCACAAAGCTCCCAAGCACAAAGATGGGGAAGAAAGAATGAGAGTGGAGGAATGCAAATTGATGCAAGTGATTGAACCTTGCATCAACATGAAAGAAAAATTGAAGGGAGAAAGGAAAGAGGAGGAAGCCCAAGGCTTGGAGTTGAAGCTTCTCCCCACACACTTGAAGTATGCATTCTTTGGTGAGAATGAGATACATCCAATGGGGCAAGACCGTGTACTCCAACTCAAAGAGTTAGATGAGTATCACGCATTTGAGAAGTCAAGCCTCTACAAGGAGAGGATAACAAGTGCTAATGACGAGATGATGCAAAAACGGGAGTTTGCACCCGATGATGAAGTCCTTCTCCTCACCTTCCGTCAATCACTACCTCCGAAAAAGCCAAGATCAAAATGGACGGGTCCTTTCAAAATCAACAAGGTTTTCAACAATGGAGCAATTGAATTGAGAAAGAAGGATGAAAGAACCTTTGTGGTTGAGAAGGAAAGAATCAAGGCATTTTTGCCCTTGAAACCAAAAGTTGAAGTGTTCGTTGGAACCACCCCCGAGCCATAACACCATCATGGAGATGTCTAGCTCATGACGTTAAACTAAGCGCTAGTTGGGAGGCACCCCAACAAGGTACCCTTTAATTTTTGTATGGTTTATTTTTTTTTATATGTTAGTTTTTTTTGTGAGTCCGAGACAACTTCTCCTTCTCTTTTCTTCCAAACTCATTTTCACTTTGTGTGAAATAAGTTTGGGGGGAGGGGAGAGATGGATTAGTTGTCTCATCTATCTTAAGCTTTACTTGTTTTTGTTTGTTTTAGTATTGTTGTCTTGTTTTTGTTATTGTTGAATAAATGAAAGCTTGAGAGTTAGTTGGGTTGATATTTTTGTTTTTGTTTTGCTTGGGATAATTGTATCAAACTTTGTGATGTTGATTGAATGTCATTGGGCTTATGATATGAATCGTTTCTTGGAAAAATTGTGTGTATCACTTGTGGATTATGCATGAAAAGTTTGAACTTGTGACAAGTGAGTTAAATGTTTTGCCTCCAAGAACTTGAAAATGAGCTTGTAAGAATTGAGCCTTTGATTGTCATACATTTACAATCTCATTTTGTTCTTGAGTGTAAATCATTTGAGCATGTGTGTTGATCTCTAGAACTTGCCATGAGTCCTTTCTTGAAAATAAAAGTAGATGTGTTGTTAATATTGAAGTGATTTAAGGCCATCTTTGTTAGCCACTTAACTCAAATTGTGTCCAAATTCTCATTTGATCCTAGTTTACCCCTTTCGTGCCTTGTATCCTTTCTTTTAATGAACCAATGATAAAGGGGTAGAACTTAGAATGTTAGTGGTTGCTTTGATGAAAATGGTTGGAAAATGATTGAAATTGCTTGTCAAACTTCGATTGAGTGAAAATCACTAGTCTCCTATAAGCTCAAAAAGAAAAAGAAAGAAAAATGAAGAGACATGTGAATAAAATAGTACAAAGGGGAGTGATTTGCCTTTTGAATCATGGTCTTGATAAGTATTCATAGGGTGAAAAGGAAGAAAAGTGGGGATATTGGTTGATTGATTAGAAAAGAACAATGGTGAATATGACATATTCAATTTGGGAATTGTATGGGATATGAGTCACTTTGCCTATAAACACCTCACCTCACCAAAGAGCTCTCATTGCAACCTAAATAGAAGCCCTTTTTGATCTTTATTTGTAACACATTGAAGTATAGAGAGTTAGGATAAATGGCAAGCTTATGGTAGATTGCATACTTGTTTCAATTTGAGTGCAAACACGTCCATTCTAAACACTTGAGAGTTGAGTGCGTCATTGAAACATCCACTTTGTTAGGATTCAAGCTTGGAGGTTATAATATTGAACTCATTATCACTTGTGACTTCTTGGAATGCATTTCTACTTGTGATGCACTTTTGAAAGATTTTTTGTAAAATTTGAAACCCTTGAAATGACACCAATTCATGCTCACATGTTTGTTTACTTTTATTTCTCTTCTCTTCGTCGTTTGGGGACAAACAACACTTTAAGTTTGGGGGGTTGACAAACATGGTTTTCGTACCTCAATTCCACATGTTTTGTTGTCATTTCCCTTCATGTTTTGCTTGTGAATGCTTGTTTGTGCCCGAATATTTAGTTTTATAAAGATTTGATATCTTGGTGTAGTTTTGGAGCAATTTCAGGAAACCTCAATGATTAATTGGAGGATTTTGAAGATATGAGATTGAAGTACGTCTCGAGAGGAATCCGTGAGCGCAAACGGCGACCAAATCCGAGTCCGGACGAGGGAGAACGGAGCAAAACGAGCGGACTGCGCAATACGCCCAGTACCCCGCGGTCACCACCCGCGGCCGCGGGGTGGGACCGCGGGTCAGCTGTTCCCAATTCCAGGGGTGTACCGCGGTCACCACCCGCGGCCGCGGGGCGGGACCGCGGGTTCCCTGAGTTTTGCCCACGTTTGAGCACCACGGGCGCGGGCCATGACCGCGGGAAAAGAGCGGAGTCGCGTTTTTTCAGCCCTTAAACCCCTTTCTCCCCCTTTTCCTCACATTATTCATCTTCCCCAACCTCATACTCACCCATATTCATCATCCCCAACATTCCTACCTCCATATCCAAGCCCTAATCCCCAACATTCATACTCATTCCTACCCATTTGAAGAAGGATTGAAGATGAGAGAAGATTGAAGCAAGCTTCTCAATAGGATTTGTTCATTCTTTCTCTCTTTTTCATTTATGTTTCTCTTTTCATTGGGTATGTTATTGTTGAACATGATAGGCTAAATTTCTCTTTGATTTGGGGATTAGGCTAGATGATTATTGTAATGGATTGATTATTTGCGCTCAATATAAATCTTGTTTGTTCCTTTGCACATTATCTTTTCAAACCCTTGTTTTATTTCTTGTATGGTTTGTTGGCCACATTCTATGCATTTCTAATTTGCAATTTGAATCGGGAGAGAATAATTGCAATAGATAAGGTGTTGGAAACATATCAATTCGATAACCGGGAGGTTGAGAGTTGGGTGAGAGTATGTCGATCTTTGTGTGCTTTTGGGAGTTATAGGTTAGAAGTTGACCGGGGACGGCAACTATGACCCGTAATCTACCGTTCTAGTCGTCCGGGAGGGGGCTAGAACTAGTTGGGAGATCACTCTAGATAATTAGGATTGTCAAGATTAATATTGAGCTATAATTGAAGTCTTTTGCTTAATTATCGATGCCTAGTCCCTAAATCGCCTTAATCATCTTATTTATCCACTTTGCTTATTTGATTTTTATTTGTCTTTGCACTTGTTAAGTATTTAGTTAGATAATCAAACCAATCACTCAATCGTTTAGTCTAAATAGTTGAGTAAAATGAATTAGGATAATCACTAGATTGAACTACTAATCCTTGTGGGATACGACCTTGCTTCCGTATATTACAACTACCCGTATACTTGCGGCGTGGTGAAAATATTAGCGAACAAGTAGACAGCGGCGCGGCAGAAGGCGAAGTCTCTGGTGCTTCTGCAGACTGCGCGGGCACTGCAGATCCGGCGGCGGCGTGGTGAAGGACGGGGCGGCCGAGGCCAGGCTCCGCTGGACGCGATCGGAAGCAGAAATCGAGAGAGAGAGAAAGAGAAATCGGCGCTGAGGCGGCGGCGTGGTGAAGGACGGAGTTGGCGGTGGTCGTGGGAGCATGCGGCGGCGCCGCTTGGAAGAGAAAGATCGAGAGAAAGAAAGAGAAGAGAGAGAGAGAGAGAGAGAGAGAGAGAGGAGAGAGCGGGTAGAGAGAGAGAGAGAAATGAGAGAATGAAAGGAAATTAGGGTTTGCCCATTTATATAGAAGGGTAATTTAGTCCTTTAACACAAAAAGTGTGTATTTTTTTATGTTTTTATTTGAGTGGGTAAAATTTATTTTTACTATATAAAAGTGGGTACTCTTATATATTAACACTTAAATTAATTACCTTTAAATAAAGAAATATGCAATTATCTACACAAATTATTAAAATTAAAATTGAAAATCTATTAATTGATATTAAATTAAGTTGATTAATTGATTTAAATATAGAAACTATTTAAACAAATTAATTTAATATATATATATATATATATATTAGTGTAAATAATAATTAAATAAGTTTTTTATGTGTGGCATGATAATTATTTATTTAATTTGATTTTTTCTAACAATCATATATCTAGCTAAATTTAGTGCTGACATGACAGAGTCAAGGATATCCTGAGATGGATTGAATTAAACTTTGAATTAATTCATTTTTCTTTTTTCACCAGATTATTTTGAAATTTCAGTTACAACATCAATAAAGAATGTAGGGTAAGGAAATCTATAGTGGCCAATCTAAAGAGGACAAGATTTGTCCTTTTATACATAAAAAATTTCAGTTACAACATTATCTTTTTTTCACATCTTTATATCCACAAATATGAAGAAGAATTTAAAACCTACCTAACACTTTACATGCTCTCCATATCCTTTTTTTTATCATTTTTTCTTTTCTGTATTGTCCTTTTATCAATAATAAATGAAATTATATTAAGGTAATTAAATAGGGCAAATATCACTTTAAGGTAGGATTTGGCTACAAACATGTATTAAAATAAAACTATTAATTATGAAAACCTCGGGAATTCTATGCGTAATATGATGATCGAATTAAAAAAAAAATCGCTCCTTTCAAAATTCGAACACTAGATGAATCTACTTTAAGGGCTAAAAATGTTCCATAGTCTATATTTTAAAATTATTTTTATTTTATCAAATCCATATCACTTTAAATCTCTAACTATATTTGCACTATGAATATACTATCATTATTTTTTAAACATGAACTTTATGTTGGGAGTTTTAGTGTAATGTGTGCGTGTGTGTTTAGAATGTGTGGACGTGTGTGCAGTAGTAGGAGCTAGGAGAGAGCAAAAACTTATTCATTCAAGCGCGTTCTCTTTGATTGTTAATTTATCATGGAAAAATGAGGGATAAACAAATTTTCACTCTTTAAATCCTTCATTTCTACATAATAGAATTTAACCCTTACTCATTCATCATTCTCTCTATAAAGGAGGGATAATATTATCTCATTAACTCATCAAAATGAGGACTACAGCTTTCATCACAGCCCAAAATATATAGGAGTGTGTATAAATATAAAAAATGAAAGCTATAACTTTCATTTTCAAATTTCGTAATATATAGTCATCTTTTTTAAAAACACTAAAAGCTACGGCCATGTTTTAACAATAGGCACGTTTCTTATTTAACAGACCTAACAAGTTCATTATTTTTTCCGTTATCATAGTGTTAATTATTTAATTGATTTATTTTTCTTTTTTTTGCACCAGATTATTTTTCAAATTGCAGTTTCACCATCCATAAAGATTAATGAAAAAAAAAATAACAGGCCAATGTTCTGTCGCAGTATAAAACATAGACTGGTAAATTGCTTCCATTACTGTAGTTGATGGACGACCTTACATGCACAAATATGAAGAAATTTAAAACCTGACACCTTTATATTTAAAATCGTACTCACGAAGAGGCCCACATTTGTCTTTTAGAGCATCCACTATCGGCAAAAATTTTGGGGTACTAGTCTAGTTGGCAAGGATAGCACCATAGTGGAGCCCAAAAAATGGGGTAGCAAATTTGGTGCGGGTAGCAAGATTGCTACCCAGGTAGCAGGCTGAATGGTGGGCTCCACGGCAGAACGAGTGACGCGCGAGTGCAAGAAAAGCACGCTCAGCGCGCACAGCTGGAGCGCGTGCAGTGCACGCGCCCGCTGTGCGCCTGGGATTGAATGCAGATTCCAATTGCAGCCATTTCTCTTTCCTTTTTTCACTTTTCGTCCATTTCCTTCTCTTTCCTCCCATCTTTTGTTTTATTTCATTCTTTTTCTTTTTTTATTAGTTTTTTCTTCTCACAAATTCATTCACTAAAATCATTTTTTTGGTTTATTTCTTTTTCTTTTTCTTAACTTTTCCTTCTTCATAATTTGATCTAGTATAACCTTGCCTTTTCTTTTGGCACCGTTCTAATTTATTAATTGTAAATTGAATACATGCATGGTATTTAAATTATGATGTGTGTATTTATATATATATTTTTAATTTTAGTTGTGTGTGGTAAGAATTTACTTTTCAATAATATGCATGTTTTAATTTCAAATTTTTAGAACAGATGCTCTCCATTATTGTCCTTTTATAATTTTAATATAGGAAAGGGAAAACATGAAATATCTTTCAGTGAATAAACATTAAAATATATTTAACGTTATTTAAATTTTTATGAATCAAGATATTGGATGGATTAGGTTTAGTTATTTCGATTGTTCGTAGACTTGAGTGGATTAGCAAAGAATACGTGCAATCACGTATAAACAGAAAATTCTAATTAATAAGTTTTCGTAATTGTATTTTAATTTTAATTTTATTTTCATAATAAATTTGATTTCATTTATAAACAATATTATTACCCTTGGTATGAGTTGAAATAAAATTTCATTTTAAAACACACTAAGAAGCATTTTCAGCTCTTGGATCATTATGGTGGATTCATCCCCGTGTTCGAATTTCATGGGATGCGAAATTAATTTTTTTTTTTAACTCATCATATTACACATACCCTAAAGTAATATTTACCCTATTTGATAACATGATAAGTGTAGTATTGTTTGGAATTTAGGATATTCACTTTAGTAGGAGTCGTTAGGTTATTGTGTACCCTTTCACTTACTTCGGATACAGTATTCCAACTGTTCGATAAAAGTCCTAGATGAAATCTTCCATAGATTACCTTGCAAAGTTCATAAAACTAGAACGACACCCAAAAGCATTCTTGCATTGCCCGTACATAGAGATGGTCGATGATCTTATTGGTAGACTTAACGAGAGTAGACTCGATCGCTAAGTCGTTATTGATTTACGACACACAGGCACACATCACAAAATTACACAAATTGACGAATAATGTTGCCGGCCAGCTCCTTCCTGCTCCGCGCGGCGGCATTTGTCTGCACCATAGTGGCCGTGAAATACCACGCGACGATGTCGTGGGCAGCGACGTGTAGTCCGGTGGAGGCGGAGAGTCCAACCTGAACCTGCTCAGAAAGAAAGAGGGCCAAATTGTACTCATAGGTGACCTCAAACGTCTTCGAGCCGGCGGTGACACGGACGACGATCATCTTCGTGGCTCCGTTGTAGTTGATCAGCACAGTCACCTGCTGCCCGAGTATGGTGCTATCGACCTCTGTCGTGTTGCTGGATATCCGAGATCCGATGTCGATGCCGATGTGGGGATAGAGCGGATCCCACGCGCCGTTGGAGTAGGTGTCGATTTCGACGGCGAAGACCGAGGCACTGTTGCCGGTGGAGTCAAAGATTCCGAGGTTGGCTCCGTTGGAGGCAGAAGGGATGGTGGAGCCGACGGGGCGATGAAGAAGGTGAGGCCGTCGGCAGGGGTGTTGTCGGGGCCGGGTGTGATGATGAAGTTTACAGTGGTTTCAAAGTCGACTTGGCCGCCGGCTTGGGAGAACTGGACCGGGTTCGAATGCAAGACCCGACCGACTTGTGAGGACTGTGCGTCGGTGAGGCGGAGGAAGGTGGAGTCCGACGGGAAATGGGCGTCGCCTTGATAGATGAGATCGCTCGGCTGGATGCCCCAGAAGTCGTAGGTGAAGGACGTCGATTGGGACCGCACCGTGTTGGCAGCGGCGAGGAGGAGAACGATGGAGGAGAGGAGAGGAACTAGGGTTTGGAGAAGCTTTGCCATGGCTTAATTGAGTAGGAGTAGTTGATTTGAATGTGGTGGATCATGGTGGTTTCTGTTGCATCTATTTATACTAGTATAGTGCATTAATTTATGATAATAATGGTAGCAATCAATCATTATACTTCACGGTTTGTATCTCACTAACGATTTCATTATTTTAATACTCCCTTCGTCCATTAATTTGTGTTCTACTTATTTTTAGTAACTATTTTCTTAATAAATAAATCATGTTTTCTAAAAGTTGTGTCCCTTCTCCACTCAACAAATAAATAATACTTCCTCCGTCTCACAAAAACATGAGCACAGATAAATGGCATGGGTCTTAAGAAATGTTAGTTGAGAGTTAAAGTGAGTGTAAAAGGGGTCCCATTTTAAAAAGTGTTGTGAGAGTAATGAATTAATTAAGAAAAGATAGTGGTGGGCCATAATGGTTTTTTTGTAAATAAGTGTAAAAATGAGGGATGAAAAAAAGGGGATAAATTCCAAAAATAGTAATGTTCATGTTTTTGTGAGACGCCCCAAAATGAAAAAACGTTCATGTTTTTGTGAGACGGAGGGAGTGTATTTTTTCTTAAAATGTGTGCTCCCTTCCCCTAGGACATGAATTGGTAGACGGAGGGAATAATTATTATTAGTGTTGATTGTTACTCCCTCCGTCTCACAAAAACATGAATATTTCTATTTTGGTACACTATCCCACCACAATCCCTTTACTTTTCATCTATGCTTTTTCATAAAGTCGGACCATTTTTTCATTCACAATACACTTTATCTAACATTTCTTAAAACTCGTGTCACTTGCAAATGTTAATGTTTTTGCGATACGAAGGGAGTAATAAATTAGTGAACTTTCATTATTGGATGGATTATGTAATCTGATTTTTGCTACCAATCAGGATTTCAGCCAAACTCAGTGATGACATGACAGAGTCAAGCATATCTGAAGATGGATTAAAATTTTGGAATATGCCAAGACCTCGATAATTTTTATCATTTGACTTAATTTTGCTTAATTTATAACTCATTGAAAGAATAGGATTAGAGAAGTTATAGTAATATTTTATGGAATAGGCTAATGTGGCACTATAAAACATAGACTGGTAAATAGCTAGCTTCCATTTGTAGTTGATGGATGACCTTACATGCACAAATATGAAGAAGAAATATTTTAAAACGTGACACCTTTATATTTAAAATCGTACTCACGAAGAGGCCCACATTTGTACTTTAATCAGATGCTCTCCATTATTGTCCTTTTATAATTTTATAGGAAAGGGAAAACATGTAAATATCTTTCAGTCGATAAACATTAAAATATAATTAGCGTTATTTAAATTTTTATGAATCAAGATATTGGATGGATTAGGTTTAGTTATTTCGATTGTTCATAGACTTGAGTGGATTAGCAAAGAATACGTGCAATCACGTGTAAACAGAAAATTCTAATTAATAAGTTTTCGTAATTGTATATTAATTTTAATTGTTGGGAGTGTAGATGAAAAATGTGGTGGTATAATATTGGAGGGATGATTTTAAATTAAATGCAAGTGTAATGTGGGCTTGTGTGTTTAGAATATGTGGACGTGTGTGTAGTAGTAGGTGCTAGGAGAGAGCAAAAACTTATTTAATCACTTGTTTTACTTTTTCCTTTCTCACTTACAAAATCAATGTCTCATTTGTATTTATAATACAATTACAAAATCGGTGGTGTAAATCAACTATTAGGGTGTGTGTTTGCTTTTTATCCCTCTAAATAGAGGGATAACAAAAATTTATGCCTTTAACGTCTCAAATCGTACTCATAGCGGACCTCAAACATCTTCGAGCCGGCGGTGGCACGGACGGAGATCATCTTCGTGGCTCCGACGTAGTTGATCCGTGCAGTCACCTGCTGCCTGAGTATGGCGCCGCCTACCTTCATCGTGTTGTGGGATGACCTAGATCTGATGTCTATGCCGATGTGGGGGTAGTTCGGATCCCACTGGCTGTTGGCGTAGGTGTCAAACTCGACGAAGGGCTGTTGCCGGAGGAACCGAAGATTCCGAGGTTGCCCCTGACGGAGCCGGTGGAGCCGACGGGGGCTATGAAGAAGGCGAGGTAATACGCCTTGTATTAATATCGCATTAGAAGAGAACGCGAAACTCCCGAGCTCAATCGATCACGCTTGAGACTCCCTTGATTTCTGATAAAGTTTTCTGATAAAGTCTCAAAATAACAAGACTCTCGCCTTTTATCAAACCCTGGTCTGCGGGTTGAAACTTTAGAATATGCCAAGACCCATCAATAATTTTTATCATTTGACTTAATTTTGCTTGAAAGAATAGGATCAGATAAATTATAGTAATAATTTGTGGAATAGGCAAATGTGCAGTGGCAGTATAAAACATAGACTGGTAAATAGCTTCCATTATTGCAGTTGATGGTGGACCTTACATTCACAAATATGAAGAGGCCCACATTTGTCCTTTAAACAGATGCTCTCCATTATTGTCCTTTTATAATTTTATTATAGGAAAGGGAAAACATGAAATATCTTTCAGTGAATAAACATTAAAAGATATGTTGTCGAGTCCAATGTTTCTTTTACTTTGTGGTGCTCCAACGAGTTTGCACCACTTGTTTGATGTTTTTGGTACTCCTAGTACCACCCCAGTTTTTTAATGAATTTTTTATTGATAAAAAAAAAAAGGTTTAGTTATTTCGATTGTTCATAGACTTGAGTAGATTAGCAAAGAATACGTGCAATCACGTGTAAACAGAAAATTCTAATTTAAAGTTTTCGTAATTGTATTTTAATTTTACTTCCATTTTCATAATAAATTTGATTTCATTTATAAACAATATTATAAGAAGCATTTTCAGCTCTTAGATCATTATGGTGGATGATTCATCCCGTGTTTGAATTCCATATATAGGATGCGATTTTTTTTTTTTTTTGAACTCGTCATTTTCACGGTGAATTCATCATATTACATATACCGTAAAGTCATATTTACCGTATTTGATAACATGATAAGTATAGTATTGTTTGGAATATGGGATATTCACTTTAGTAGGAGTCATTAGGTTATTGTGTATCATTTCACTTAAGTATTCCAACTGTTCGATAAAAGTACTTAAAGAAATCTTCCATATATTGATTACCTTGCAAAGTTCATAGAACTTAAACGACACCCAAAAGCATTCTGGCATAGTCTATGCATAGAGATGGACGATTATCTTATTTCTGGACTTGTCGAGGATCCAAAGGTGAAGAATTAAGATCTGTGCTTGAGGGAACTTATTTTGCATAACAAAGACTTTCATTAATATCTTAATTAATTTTTTTATCATTCAAGCTATAGTTTTGCTTGATTCTTATCCCATATAAAGAGTGGGATTGGAGATATCCTACTCTTGAGGATAAAAATACTCAATCATGCATATAATTAATCATGCATATAGTTGATGGTCGACCTTACCTTACATTCACAAATATGAACGATTTAAAGCGTGACACGTTTATATTTAAAGTCGTACTCATGAAGTGGACCACATTTATGTTAGTCAAAAAAGGTGGCTACTATTGTTAGTCAAAAGGTGGGCTATTGCATAGCTGCTCCAAAGACAATTCCAACTTTGCTTCATTGTGTTCTTCAACAAAATACTGCCACCTACCGCCTCTCATTCCCTATAAATGGAGCCAGGCAGCAACCTGCAAAAATCACCCCCAAACACCCCCAGAACAACACCAGAGAAGGGTGTGATATTAGAGAGAGAGAAATCTTGTGTGAGGATAGCTTCTGAGTAGAAGTTATACACGAGTGACAAAAGAGAGTTGAGAGATAGCCTCTGCGTAGGCAAGATACAAAATACAGTGTGGTATTTTATGTTGTACTCCTTCTTTTGAGATTCTCTAATATATTGGTGTGGGTCCGTGGACGTAGGCAGTTTGGCCGAACCACGTTAAATTCTTGTGTTGTTAAATTGTGTCTAGTTTTATTCTTATTTCTTGCTTCTACCAAGTTTGGATGGGGAACTAATTTCCCAACAATTGGTATCAGAGCCTGGTTGAGGTCTCTTGATATTCCAAGTATGCTCTGTGGTTGCAGCATTGTCTGATCTTCCACATCAGAAAGGATTTCTTGAGAAAGATCCGGGCGGGGTGTCTCTTGCGAGACGGCTGTTCATTTTGGTGGAGAAGCGGTACGTCAAGTCTACTTCAAGTCCAAATGAAGTTCGACGTGGAGAAATTCGATGGAATAATAAATTTTGGCTTGTGGCAAGTGCAAGTCAAGGATGCGCTGATACAATCTGGGTTACACAAGGCCCTGAAAGGACGTCCGGGTGCAGTCAAAAAGCCTGGTGCAGATGATGACGCAAAGTCCAGTATGAGTGATGAAGATTGGGAGAATCTGGATCTGAAGGCGGCAAGCACAATTCGTCTCTGCTTGGCCAAGAATGTACTTGCAAATGTACATGGGATTTCGAGTGCGAGGGAGCTTTGGGAAAAGCTGGAAGCTCTGTACCAAGCAAAAGGCATCTCGAATCGGTTGTATTTGAAGGAACAATTTCATACCTTACGGATGGATGAAGGTGTGAAGATTTCAGATCACTTGAGTATTCTCAATGGCATTATCTCTGAACTGGAGAGTATTGGAGCGAAAATTGAAGATGAGGATAAGACGTTGAGACTCATCTTGTCTCTTCCACGTTCCTATGAACACATGAAGCCAGTATTAGTTTATGGGAAGGAAACTCTGGTCTTTGCTGAAGTCACGGGCAAACTTCTTTTGGAAGAAAGAAGGCTGATGAGTGAAGGACGTCCTTCATCGGAAAATTCAGCAATGGTGGCCTTTAGCAGAGGGAGAAAAAAAGACTCCAAGGGCGTTGTTTGTTGGAGGTGCGGTAAACCCGGCCATACGAAGCGAAACTGTCCAGGTGGAGCTTGTCAAGGTGGAGCGGATTCGGCAGAAAGCTCCGAACAAGCAGCTAACATCATTGTTGATGATGTCTTTTGAGGACATGAATATCCTTATGGCATGTCCAATGGCCATGATAGAGGATGTGACGATGTTAGTTGGACCACATGTGCATGGTTTTTGGCATGGATGCAGGTGTGTGGTGAAAAGTATGTCGATGGCTGATGACTTCTAGGAGGGCCAAAAGCTAGAAGGTTGCACCAAAAATTTCAGCAAGGTTTTTTCGACATGTGCCGAAGTAAAATTCTTAGAATGGTTTATTCTAAGTGTTCTACTCATTTGGTGGAGTAAGTTTATTCTCTTTTGAGGATGATGGTTCTTTGTGATAAGAATCATAATTTGTCGGCGGTTCCGGTTTGTCGACAAAAGGTGTTTTAAACACGGTGGTTAGCTGAAAAATCAGAAATGATCCAAGGAGTCCAGATCGAGTGGGAGTTGTGAGCAGAATTATGGCAAATTCTGGAAAGCAGCATTGGGAAGCAGTAAAGTGGATATTGAGATATCTACGTGGATCTACTGATAGATGCTTGTGCTTTCGACGAGGTAATGTAGCACTACAAGGTTTTGTAGATGCAGATTTTGCCGGTGCGGTAAATCGCAGGAGAAGCACTACCGGTTATGTCTTTACAGTTAAAGACAGAAAGGCTGCTGCGTTGATTGAGGTGTGAAGACAGATTGGAATCAGTCTTCAAGTGGGAGATTGTTAGTCAAAAAAGGTGGCTACTATTGTTAGTCAAAAGGTGGGCTATTGCATAGCTGCTCCAAAGACAATTCCAACTTTGCTTCATTGTGTTCTTCAACAAAATACTGCCACCTACCGCCTCTCATTCCCTATAAATGGAGCCAGGCAGCAACCTGCAAAAATCACCCCCAAACACCCCCAGAACAACACCAGAGAAGGGTGTGATATTAGAGAGAGAGAAATCTTGTGTGAGGATAGCTTCTGAGTAGAAGTTATACACGAGTGACAAAAGAGAGTTGAGAGATAGCCTCTGCGTAGGCAAGATACAAAATACAGTGTGGTATTTTATGTTGTACTCCTTCTTTTGAGATTCTCTAATATATTGGTGTGGGTCCGTGGACGTAGGCAGTTTGGCCGAACCACGTTAAATTCTTGTGTTGTTAAATTGTGTCTAGTTTTATTCTTATTTCTTGCTTCTACCAAGTTTGGATGGGGAACTAATTTCCCAACAATTTATCCTCTAATCAATGCTCTCCATTTTTGTCCTTTTATAATTTTATAGGATATCTTTCAGTCGATAAACATTAAAATATAAATAATTGTATTTGTATTTTTGTGAATCAATATATTGGATGGATTAGGTTGAGTTATTTCGATGTTCAATTATTATGTTGCTTTCGTGAACTTGCATGTGCGGATTATTAGCAAAGAATACGTGCAATCACATGTAAAATGAAAATTCTATTATTTTTTTTTTTAGAATTACAAGAGATATCTATTATATAATCAAATAAGCTGCACGTATACAGGCGAGATATCTACACCACACAAAGGTGGGAACAAAATCACATGTAGGCAGGACCAGTACCCACACAAAGGTGTGAAAACTACACTGCACGCAAGCGGAATTCAACCCAATTTTTAATTTTCTTTCTTGCAGTAAATGTTTATCATTTTTGGATTATTTTTGAATCAAATGTTGGATATTTAGTTTGAGTTTGTTTAATTCATTATTTATGAGTTTCTTATAAGATACCCCTTCCTTCGTTCCTATAAAAATAGTCACAAATTTTCATTAATTTTTGTACGTCCATAAAAAATAGTCATATTTCATTTATAAACACTATCCTTACCATTCGGACAAGTTAAAATAAAATTCATATTTAAATATAGACTAGGAAACAGTTTCAGCCCTTAGATCATGACGGTAGATTTATTTTAGTACGTCCATAAGTATAGTATTGTTTGGAATATAGGATACTGGTAGGAGTCTCTAACAAACAAATATAGGAGGATTTATTGTTTTGATATATGTATGAGACACTCTTATTTGTGGATAGGACAAGTTACAGATGTACGAGAATTATTTTGTTGCCCCAGGATCCTTCCGAATGTAATACTCTCTCCGTCCACGATATCGTTTTTCATTTTTGCCATTTTGATCCGTACACAATATCATTTCCATTTTTATTTATAGCAGTAGGGTCCACAAACTCCACTCACAAATAGTGAGACCCAAACTCCACTCACAAGTACTATCAATTGCTATCCACCACTTTGTTAAAATTCGTGTCTTCCAAAAAGTGAAAACGATATCGTGGATGGAGGTAGTAATTGATTTAGTGTTGGATTAATTATGGATTACTTCATATATAGTGTTCCAACTATTCGATAAAAGTCCTTAATGAAATTTTGCGTAGATTACCTTGCAAAGTTCATAAAACCAGAACGACACCCAAAAACATTGTTACATAGTCCTTACATAGAGACGGACGATTATTTTATTTCTAGACTTAACGAGAGCAGACTCGATCGCTTAGTCCTTATTTATTTAACACACACACACATTTCAAAATCACACAAATTGACGAATAATGTTGCCGGCCAGCTCCTTCCTGCTCCTCGCGCTGGAATTTGTTTGCACCATGGTGGCCTTGAAATTCCACAAGACGATATCATGGGTGGCGACGTAAGGTTGGCTTAGTCCGCTGGCGGCGGAGAGCCCTACCTGAACCTGCTCAGGAAGAAAGCCGCTCAAATCGTACTCATAGCTGACCTCAACCGTCTTCCAGCCGTTGGTGGCGGTGACGGTGATCATCTTCGTGGCTCCGACGTAGTTAATCCGCGCACTCACCAGCTGCCTGATTATGCCTTCGCTGAACTCCGTCGTGTTGCGGGATTCCCTAGATCCGATGTCGATGCCGATGTGAGGATAGCTCGGATCCCACGGGTTGTTGACAAAGGTGTCAAACTCGATGGCGAAGACCGATGGGCTATTTCCGGAGAATCCGAAGATTCCGAGGTTGCCCCCGGTGCCGCCGTTGGGGATGGTGGAGCCGACGGGGGCTATGAAGAAGGTGATGCCGTCAGCGGTGAGGTTGGTGGGGCTGGGTGTGATTATGAAGTTTACGGTGGTTTCAAAGTCGACTTGGCCGCCGGCTTGGGAGAACTGGACAGGGTTCGAGTACAAGACCCGGCCGACACTGCCGATTATCGGGTTGGTGAGGCGGAGGAAGGTGGAGTCCGATGGGAAATGGGCTTGGCCTTGGTAGGTGAGATCGGTCGGCTTGTCGCTCCAGAAGTCGTAGGTGAAGGACGTCGATTGGGACTGCGCAGTGTTGGCGGCAGCGGCGAGGAGGACGACGACGGAGGAGAGGAGAGGAATTAGGGTTTGGAGGAGCTTAGCCATGGCTTAATTGAGTATATTTAGATGTGGTGGATGATGGTGGCATCTCTTGCTCCTATTTATAGTAAATAGTGAATAGTGTATATATGCATGATATTATGATTTAATTGCCTATGAATTATTGAACTTTTATCAAATTTTTATTTTATATATAAACTTCAAATTAAGTGTAGCGTGATAATCACAAAATTTATTTAATCTTATATTTGCTACCAATCAGGATTCTAGCCAAATTTACTGTTTACATTAAGATGGATTGAAACATTAAGATATTCCAAGGATCTTAATAATTTCTATCATTTGACATAATTTTATTTGATTCATATCTTATTGAAAGAATATGATTTTTATTCCCTCCATTCACAAAGATTGTATGGTGAACTCAGAACATGAGTTTTAATAAATACTTCTTCAATCCCCAAAATAACTTTCTATGAGAGAGGAGCATGAGTTTTAAGACAAAATTGTTGAGTGTATTGGAAGTGGTTAAAAAGTGTTAGTATTGAAAGTGATGAAAATGTGTTATAATTAGTATTTGAAGTGGTGAAAAGGTAAAAAAAAATAGAGTAAATGGAGTATATATATTAGTGGGGTAGTGTTCTAAAATGAAAAATGAAGTTATTTGAAGGACAATCCGAAAAGAAAAGTTAGAAAGTTATTTGGAGGACGGGGTTAAATTGGAGATATGTAGAAAATGTAGAAGGATCTACCAAAATTGAGTGGAGAAAAGGATCCACCAAAGTTGATGTGTTAAATGGTTGAATATTTTGTAAATATTGAATGTGAATGATGTTTAAAATATAAGGGGCGTAGTTTCCAAATAAAGAAAGTATACAATCTTTATGGACAGACGAAAATAATAATAAACATACAATCTTTGTGGATTTAGGGAGTGATAAACATTTCATTCATTTATTGTGGTTTGGAATCGATCTTTATCAACATTACATGCATTCGCAAATATGAAGAAGGATTTAAATGTGACACCTTATTTTATATTTAAAATCGCAATCACAAAGAGGACCACACTTATCCTCTAATCAATGCTCTCCATTATTTTAAAGGAAAGGATAAACATGATTCTTGTTTTATTTATGCTTTTAATATATACAATTAATTAGATGATTTTTGGGGCAAAAAGTGAAGATTTTGATGTACGACGGAGTCAAGTAAAGAAGTTGAAAAAAGTGATTTTTGATGCAATTTTAGAAGATCCAAAGATGAAGAATTAAGATATGTGCTTGAGGGAACTTATTTTGCATAAGAAAGACTTTCATTAATTTCTTAATTCGAGTATAAAATTAGAGGATTAAAATTACAACTAATGTTCCTTTGGCTTTTCCTTGAACAACATAATGAATTTTCTTTGGTAGTTTCGTCTTTTTCTTTGACAATGAGAATTGAAGTAAATTGTATTGTATTGGAGATTCTAGTAACATTATTCTATTTTATATTTCATGATTTAAGGGCTGAAAATATGTAAGTATGTCCAAGGCTAAATTTTAGGTAAATAAGTGCTTCATACTTTGTTAATATGCCACTTTACAAATAATGTATGTGTGAAGTTGAATTTGTTTCTTCATTTAAAGAGAACTAATAATGATATCCATTTCCCCCGTGATGATTCGAACCCCCAACTTAATAATTACTGGTGAAACGTTTTATCCATGTGATGACTCTAACCCCCCAATTTATAATTAATGATTGGATGGGAAGCGTATTGAGGTTGTTAGTGATTCTTCCAAGGTTATTTTTTTAACTATGAACTATCGATTTTGTATCAATTGTACCCTGCATTTGTTTTTTAGCCAGAGAAAGTAGACGTTGCACTCGAGATTGCCACAACGTATTTTGTTATTTTAGTATTTCCCTCATTTATTTCAATTTTGTTTCCTTTTCAGGTTAGTTTCCTAATTGTGTTGGGATTGCATATCTCATTGAAAGGATAGAATTAGAGGTAATAATTTGTGAAAGGGACCATCGTTTAATATATAATGGATTACATTTCTCAACACACATTGTACTTATGCATTTTGTTTTATTAGGTTTTTAATTTGTACTTAATTTTCTCATTTTAGTAGGTTTTTGTACTTGTTTTTAACATGGACAGGTGAATTGCTTCCATTTGTATATAGTTGATGGTGGACCTTTGCAAACACAAATATGTGGAAGGATTTAAGACGTGACACCTTTATATTAATTTAAAATTGTTCTGACGAGGAGGACCACATTTAATTAATTGTACTTTAATTAGAGTCTCCATTATTGTCCTTTTATAATTTTATATGAATCAAGATATTGGATGGATTGTGTAGGCCATTAATGTCCAAAGTCAAAGGTCATGAGTTCGAGTTCACTGTGGTGAGATCTTTAAATTTCTTTATTTACTTGTTAATTTGTAAACAAAAAAGATGATATTCGATGTATTAGGTTTAGTTATTTCGATGTTCAATTATTATGTTGCTTTCGTGCGGATTAGCAAAGAATACGTGCAATCAATTTTGGATTATTTTTTAATCAAATGTTGGATATTGCTAAATAATTTGATATGTAACTATAAAAAGTTAGAATATGTGAAATAGTTAATCATAAATAGCTTATTTGGTTTTTATTAAAAATAATTAATTAAATGGGGAAAAAATAAGTAATTATATTTTCAGATTCGGAAACTAAGGGCTTTATTTTAACTAGCACGAACCATTCGTGCGATGCACGACGAACATTGAAATTAAATAATATATTTAAATAAATAAATAAATAAATAAATAATATTAAATAAAATTAAAATATATAAATACAAAATATATTTTAAAAATAAAATAAACTAAAACATTCCACGTCAATTACTTAATAAAAGCCTGAACTTGAAAATATAAATTTTCAATTTTGTATAAAGCGTAATGATAATTAAAGTTATTAAATAAATGTAAAAAAAGTCTATAATAAAAATTAGCATTACGCATTATTATTATCGAGTATTACACATCATAATAAATAAATAAATATTTTCATACACAAACATAAATGAAAAATTGTAAAATTTTAATAAAGAGAGAAAATAAAATATTTTAATTTTTTTTCATAACTTATTTGCTTTAAATTCATTTTCACGATTTTTATACTATATTAAATTTAAAATGCATATTACATATTTTTTTAAAATCAAATCATGTGACAATGTTTAGAAAAGAATTAAAATATAGAAAAAAATTAAAAATAGTGATAAAAATTGATGGGAGAAGAGAGAGAAAAAAGAAAGGAAAGAAATAGAGGAAAAACTCTTTTTTTTATAATATAGATTATACACATTTTAGAAAGAAAAAAAAATATTGGTAAAGTATTATGTTTTTAAAGTGGGCTGAGAAACTAAACCGTATTTGGATAAATTGGACGAGTGTCCGAAAATATGGGATTATAGTTGGAAAAGAAAAAAACTAATTTTTTAAAATTTGGCTGTAAAAAATAGTTGTTAGAACTGCCTTTTTATATATAATATAGATTTAATCATTTTCATATGTCAGTTATATTATGTAAATGACGTTTTTAGTAAATATGAACTATCAATTTTGTATCAGTTGTGTTGTTATTTGATTTCATTAGTTAAAAGTCGTGTTTTAGCTTTTATGAGAGGAGGAGCGTTTCTGCAGAAGGGTATATTAGCAAAGTCGCAGACACGAAAGGGTTTAAGTGCAAAGTGAAGGTTTTGTTTGCAGCAGTTGATCATCATCGGATAGCTGTGATTTAATCTGCAAAGAATTAGTTATAACTAATTCTGGAGATCATCTTCTTCGCGATGCAATTTTACAGTTCAGAGCTTAAGTTTGCAGAGCTTGTTTTTCTTTCATTTTTCTCGTTATTCAAAGTCTGCGATAGGCGAGTGATTGAAAGAAGTGTACTCTCTCTCTTGTAATCTCAGTTTGTGAATTAATAAAAGGCTCAAAGTTCTTGGTCCCGTGGATGTAGGGTTCATACCCGGAATCATGTGTGTAATCTTCATTTTCTTGCGTCGATTTACTTTAAAAGTTGTATCTGGCATCCGTTTTTCAGCTACAGAAAGTAGACGAGTTCGAGGGTTTTTTAGGACAGTAACTTAGATTGATTTGGAAATTAGGACAATAACTTTCGAACTTGTAAAAATAGGACACTAATTTTTTTTGAGTAAAATAGGACACTAATTAATAAGTGTTGCATCCGCAGAACATTTTTCGGCCAATTATCCGCCGAGAAATGTCCTATTTTTACGACGCTTATTAATTAGTGTCCTATTTTACTCTAAAAAAAATTGATGTCCTATTTTTACAAGTCCGAAAGTTTTTGTCCTAATTTTCAAATCAACATAAGTTATTGTCCTAAAAAATCCCCTGACTCGAAAGTAGACATTGCACGCCGGAGGCCACAACATAATTAGATTTATGGTGTGTTTGGTTTTTATCCCTCTAAATGAAGGGATAACAAAAATTTATGCCTTTAAATGTCTCATTTTGAGTTATAATATTATCCTTCCTTGAAGTGAAAATAAGGAAAGAAAAATGGTGAATTTCTCTTTTGTGTAAAATATGAGAAAAGAAATGAGACATTTAAAGACATAAATTTTTGTTATCCCTCATTTTCTCATCCATCAAAGTGAACGCACCCTTAAAGTGATGGTTTGATAAAATAAAGTGATTGTTTCTACACTAAACCTGATTGCGTTCGGCCTTTTTCGTTATTTTAGTATTTTACTCATTTATTTTCAATTTTGTTTCCTATACACGGATATTTGATGTATGAGAAGATGCTTTCAGAGTTCGAGGGCTTTTTAGGACAGTAACTTAGGTTAATTTGGAAATTAGGACAAAATTTTTTGGACTTGTACGTAAAAATATGACACTAATTTTTTTTAAGAGTAAAATAGGACACTAATTAATAAGTGTTGCACTCGCAGAACAGTTCTCGGCCAATTATCGGCCGAGAAATGTTCTATTTTTACGACGCTTATTAATTAGTGTCCTATTTTATTCTAAAAAAAATTAGTGTTCTATTTTTATATGTCCGAAAGTTTTTGTCTTAATTTCCAAATCAACATAAGTTAGTGTCCTAAAAAATCTGTGACTCAAATGCTTTCATATGATCATTTTCAGAAATGAAATTATTTATTTTCTTTCTCACGAAGAGCGCTCACTTTGACATCAGTATCGCATGAGCTGCACATAATTAATGAAAGAAAATAAGCATACACTTGCATTATATAAGAAGAGCATATATACTCGCAGCCGTTTCTCATAAATTTCACGCAGTTTTTCGATCTTTAGAGCCGCCGGCATGCTCGGCCGATCTGAAGCTCCAGTAGTCGATATCGTGAAGGGCGACGAGGTCGCCGGTGGAGGAGGCGATTCCGACCTGAACCTGCGACGGAAGAATTTCCCCCAAATCATACTCGTATTCGAGAAGGCGAGTTTCTTTGTCGCATTTGAGCGTAACGTCGATGAAATTGATGCCGTCGTATTGTATGTGCAGCTGCGCCTCTTTACCGATGCACGAATCGCCAAATTTCACGAAGTTGCTCGACTTTATCGAGCTGATGTCGATGCCGATGTGCGGGAGATCATGGCTCGGATCCCAACCGTTGGAGTAGAGGTCGAATTCAACAGCAAAGAAGGTGGAGGCGGCCGGGCTATCCCCCGAGGGGTCGAATAGGCCTAGATTGCCTCCGTAGGAACCCGGGGGGATGGTGGTCCCCACGGGCGCCATGAAGAAGGCGAGGCCATCGGCGGCCGGGCCTTTGGTGGGGGTGATGGTGAATTTTATGGTGGTATTGAAAGATACTACAATTGAATTTTCCCACAATTTGAAGGGTTTGGAGTACAACACGCGGCCGATGCTCGACGGCCGTGGGAGGCCGTTGGCGTCGGTTTTGGTTAGCCGGAGGGAACGGGCGCCATCGGGGACGTGGGCGTCGCCCTGGTAGGTTAGGTCGGTGGAGTTGGCGACGAAGGAGGTGAAGGTGAAGGAGGTCTTTTGTGAGGTTGCCTTGTTTGCTAGCATTAGGAAAAATGCTATGCAAAAGAGGAGAAGAATTAGGGTTTGTAGAAGCTTGGCCATGGCTTGATTTGATGGATGGAGTATTATTTGGATGTGGTGAATAGTTGTTGGCTCTCTAGCCCTATTTATATTGGTCTAATGCTACATTCCATTATTAGTTTAATATATTGTAGCTCACTATTTTTTTTGAACTTTATGGAGAAGACATGAGTTTTTTAAAAAAATTGAGAAATGTGTATAAAGTTAATAAAGAGGCTCACTAAAGTTGATTTGGTAGGTATTAATAAATTATTTATGAGATGAGTTTTTTGTAAATATTGTGTGTGAATGAGAGTAAAATATAAAGGTACATATGTCTTAAAATGAAAATTAAGGACCATATTTATTGTGAAGGGACGGAAATGACAAATACTTATTGTGGATGAAGGTAGTATAATATACTGAGTATATACTTAAGTTTATCAATTTCATTACTAAATTAAATATGGTTAATTTAATATCAATATGCTTATTAGTAATTAGTATTACTCCATTCATCCCAAAAACATCAATCTTTATTTATTTTTTTGTTCGTCTCCAAAACATCTTCCTAATCTATTTTTATGTCCTGTATTAAATTTAATTTCAAGCTAGTTTCACTCCCCAACTATCGTTTAAATTATACGTACATACATATATGGACGACTTGAAAATTTGTTAAGGCAATTGATTATGACCATCCCGTATAGAATCAAAAACCATTCCTAAACAAAAAATAGAATAATTAAGAAAATAATCTAGAATATAAATATAGTACTTAAATTCTTTGCCACAAATTTAAGTCAATCAGCCGACATAGTAAATGTATGTGTTTATAAGTAATCATGCCTTGTCTTGAGATTCAAGTTGGCAATTGAAGCGAAAATTCTTACACATAGCTATCTAGCTACTCTAGCTATGAAATCATGCGTTGTCTTGAGATTTAATTTGGCCCATGAATCCAAATTTTGCAATCATGCCATGTCTTGAGATTCAATTTGGCCCATGAAACTAAATTTCTTGAGCCTATCTACTCTAACCTCTTTGATATTCATATATAATAACACCTTTAAAACACACACAACCCACTTCTAAAGTTCTACATGTATACACACGAACTCATGCGTATGTCACAAATTAAGTTTTACAAAAATAAACTTTTCCCTATTTGAATTCCTTATGTATTCAGTTTGTTTTTAATATTTAAACTATGTTATTACAACAAAATTATCTAGCAGCGACATGATTTTAGCAACATAAAAAAAGATGTCATAAATTTCTTACTCCCTCCGTCCCGCGAAGCTTGATTAACAATTTCTTTTCGTCACGGAGTTTAAGGAGTTAATATTTTGTATGTTAATTAGTGGAGTCAAGGGATTTTTTAGGACAATAACTTAGATTGATTTGAAAATTAGGACAATAACTTTCGGACTTGTAAAAATAGGACACTAATTATTTTTTAGAGTAAAATAGGACACTAATTAATAAGTGTCGTAAAAATAGGACATTTTTCAGCCGATAATTGGCTAAAAAATGTCCTGCGGATGCAACACTTATTAATTTCCATATATGAAAATTAGTGTGGTAGGTGAAAAAAATGAAAAGATGAATAACGGGAAAAGTTGTTGCCATATAAGAAAAGTGATCAAGCTTCGCGGATAACCCAAAAATGAATACTGCTCAAGATTCGCTGGAAGAATGAAGTACAATTTTAGGCATAACAAAATTTATTTACATCCACACATGCATGCACCGATACTTTATCACATGCAAAACTACAAGTAACTTTGCTAATTACAAAAATTAATACATGAACTCTCAAATGTCACTAGATGTAATGATATTTTTATATTTTTTCGACACACATAATAGTTACTGATCATCACAAAATATCAATATTTTAATTATATAGTGATATTTATAAGTTTCACAATTTTTCAAAAATTATGTCAATGCTAGCTTAGACATTTTGTTTTGACACTTTGTATTGAAACATGTTTTTTACAAAAATAAAATAATTGAATTTATTAACGAATATTTAAACAATCAATCAATAATAACTACAAAGTGAAGCAATTCAAGTTAAAAGGTAAATTCTAAATTTAAATTTGAAAAACAAGAAAATTCGAGCCTTAATTTTTTTATTTTTTTATATACGCACTACAAATCTCCCATAAATCTTAAATCAAAATTTAACCTTACAACAAAAAATAAATATATAAACTAAAATGGAGTATCATAATATAGTTTTATCAAATTATTTGATAATTCTATTAATAAAAGATTAAAAAAAAAAAATAGGGGGGCCCACGGGCATGCTGCCCCCATATGCTATGGACCATGGTGGCTAGGTCACTGCGGCCTGCGCTCTCGAGATCTACACTATTTATACGTGGTATTCATTGCGAATTATTTTGCATTATCTTTGTTTATTTTTCTTATATTGGGAAAGAAAACATGAGTAATATATAGTAATCTTTTAGAAGTCCAGTTACCAATGTCGTCAAAATTATCTTGTCTATTTTTAGAAGTTCAGATAAACATGCAACACATTTTCAGAAGAAATTTACATTTAATTTTTAAATAATTATCTCAGTGGTGATAAAATAAAAAAATAGACTACATTTTTCTAAGTAATTTATTATATACAAAATATTATGATTTATGTTTGTATATTATTTGTTTCCATTAGTGCATTATCATTTCTAAGTATCTTCTTACTTGTTCACTGATTCACTATTGGATTAACATGAATATACGATTTTCATAGTATACCAACTGTTCGATAAAAGTCCTAAAAGAAATCTTCCATAGATAACCTTGCAAATAACAGAAAACTAAAATTACTCCCAAAGCATTCCATACATAGAGATGCGGATTACCTTATTCCTAGACTTAACGAGAGCACACTCGATCGCTAGTCCTTATTTACGACCCAAACTACACATACATTACAAAATCACACAACTTGACGAATGTTTCCACCGAGCTCCTTCCTGCTCTTGGCAGCGACGTCGCCGTCGTTTTGCACCATGGTGGCCGTGAAATACCACGCCACGATGTCGTGCGTGGCCATGTATGTCCCGGTGGAGGCGGAGAGCCCGACCTGAACTTGCTCAGGAAGAAAACCGCTCAAATCGTACTCATAGCTGACCTCAAATGTCTCCGAGCCGGCGGTGACACGGACGGCGATCATCTTCGTGGCGGCGGCGTAGTTGATCCTCGCCGTCACCTGCTGCCCGAGTATGGAGCTGTCGACCTCCGTCGTGTTGCTGGATGACCGAGAGCCGATGTCGATGCCGATGTGGGGATAGTTCGGATCCCACCCGCCGTTGACGTAGGTGTCGACTTCGACGGCGAAGACGGAGGGGCTGCTGCCGGAGGAGCCGAAGATGCCGAAGTTGGATCCGCTGGAGGAGGAGGGGATGGTGGAGCCGACGGGGGCGATGAAGAAGGTGAGGCCGTCAGCAGCGGAGTTGCCGGAGCCGGGTGTGATGATGAAGTTTACGGTGGTTTCGAAGTCGACTTGGCCGCCGGTTTGGGAGAACTGGACCGGGTTCGAGTACAAGACCCGGCCGACTTTGTTCGCCTGCGCGTCGGTGAGGCGGAGGAAGGTGGAGTCCGACGGGAAATGGGCGTCGCCTTGGTAGGTGAGGTCAGTCGGCTGGTCGCCCCAGAAGTCGTAGGTGAAGGCCGTCGATTGGGACCGCGCTGTGGTGGCAGACGCGGCGAGGAGGAGGGCGATGGACATTAGGGTTTGGAGAAGCTTGGCCATGGCTTAGTTGAGTAGTGGATGATGGTGTATTGGTGTCAACTCTTGCTCCTATTTATACTAGTATAAATAGGTTGTTCGGTTTATAGGATTAAATAGAATTAGTTTTATGATATCTTGTTTGATTGAGTAGCTACGATTCCATATTTAATCTCGAGATAATGCTATTTAGGATTAGTCATGGTTTATCAGTCTTAGCCTATGCCTGTATGATGAAATTATAATCTCGGATCAATTCAATCTCAAATTATCTTGGGATAGTTCAATCTCGAGCAATCGAACGCCTCGTAATGCACGTATGATAATGTTGTTTAATCATCATAATTTATTACACTAAATGACTCACCTCATACTAGGTAAGTGAACCATGTGATCTTATCTACTTACTACCTGTCACATATTTTGCTCGTTGGAATATTATCTTTAGTTTTTTCTATTGTATGAATGTAAACTGCAGGGTACTCAAAAAAAAAAAATCCTTGATAGAGGCTGTATTTTTTTATTTTAAATCAATAATTTAACATATTAAATCAATAATTTAACAATTTTATAATGATATAAAAGTTAAAAAAAAATTGCTTGATGGGGGCTTAAGCCCCCTCGCCTTCTTACGGTGTCCGCCGTTGGAGTATACACGAGTATTTTATTTAAGTGATTTAGAGGGTATTTGGCTGAGCTTATAAGCTATTTAAAACAGTTTATAAATTGTTAAGGAGCTTATAAGAGCTTATAAGCTCCTTCAAAATGTTTGACAAAATAAGACTAAAAAGCTTATAAGCTGTAAAAATAAGTTCTAGGAACTTATAAGTTCCCCAAAAAATAATTTCCTCTAGTCCAACTTATTTTTTTATTATCTTATAAGTAACACTCATTTTACAAAAATAACTTAACTATATACTATGATTTTTTATTTTCAGCATATATCATTCTAATTTCATTTTTCTTTAATTTTCTCTCTTTAACAAAGATTTTCTCTCACTAACTAAAAATTCTATCTCTAGCTTATAACTCAATTACTCAAACACTTTGACAACTTATTAACTCTTAAAAAATTACATCTTGTAAGCTCTTGAAACATCTTATAATTAAGCTCTAAGAAAACAGATCAAGTTGAATGGGGCAGTACAAAGAGGAAAGCAGGCTAAGTCAAGTGAGACAGAGAGAGTATGTTACATCATCCATTTTTAGTTCCTATAATAGGAAATTTTTTTATTTGGTTCTCGTGGAGAACATGCACATTGTGAGTTCTTAAGAATTTGAATATACTCTCCCGTCTCACAAAAGCATGAATTTTTTTATCATTTTAGGACGTTACACAAGAACATATATGAATATTTCAATTTGAATTCACCGCCACACGATTTTTAAAATATTTGTTTATTCATCCAAAAAATCCGACTACCGATCGGAATCAATTTGATCCGATCATTGGTATATTAATATAGATTTGTTTAATTAACTATACTGAAGTACACTTTTATATAGAGATAATTACTTGAGAGTTGAGATCTGCTGACACAAATAAATACGTAGTATTGACGACCATTGAGAACTCTGCGACCACACCATACTCGTGTACTATTTATCATTGTTTATGATTTTTAATAAAGACGTGTCTTTGCCGATAAATTTAATATTCATTCATTTATTTCTATTTATTGACATTGGCAAACTGTGTTGATTATTAAAATTTATTATTATAAACAAAATAGTTCTCAAATGTAATATAAAGATCGCGCTCGAGACCTTGGGACTGAATTGAGATTCAATGTACCATACTTGATATCATTTTCAATTTTATTTATTTTCTTATATATTTTTTCTTCAATCTCAACTTTAGTTTATTCACATAATTATTTTTTACTATCATTTAATTTAACTTTTATAAGCTAATAATAGGTTGATTACCATGATTATATTAACGAACTGCATTGTATCCCAACTGCTCGATAAAAGTCCTAAGAGAAAACTTCCATAGATTAATCCCTTCGAAAGTTTCTCAAAGAGCGTACGAGTTAAGACAAATTAAGAATGCATCGATCATATCCTTTTTTTAATTCCTATAAAAGGAAAATTTTTATTTGGTCCTCATCGAGAATGTATTGGGAATGCTTAATTAAGAATTTGAATATGTATTAATTTATGTGGACTATGCTAAATATTACTACAAATTAATCCGGATCATAACCGCTTAATTATCACTCATCATAGCCCAACCTTATTGTAAGAATAGTTTAAGTATACATTGCATTATGACAAAAATATCTACGGCCAAAGGTCTTCGATTTGAATTCATCGTCACGTAATCTTTAACTATTTGTTTATCCAACCAAAAAAAATGCCGCTACTTATCAAAATCGATTTGATTCGATTTGTTGATTTGCATATTAGTGTAGATTGTAAATGGTGCTCTACCGTGACATTAGATAGGTGCAAAATATAGTCTATAGATATCCACACATGGATATTAATTGGTCAATTTAGATACACTGATCTTCAAATTGATTGACGAATCTTTTGGAATTCAAAATTTAAATCAAATACGCGTGTCCATATTTAATTGATTGGAAAATATGATAAGATTATTAAGTGGAGTACACTTTTATATAAAGATAATTGAATCGAGATCTCTGCTATTTACGCATACCTCGCTCGAGACAAAAAAATATAAAAAATTGATCATTGAGAACTCTGCTACCACACCATACTCGTGTACTATTTATCATTGTTTATGATTAATACTAATAAAGACGTGTCTTTGCCGATAAATTTAATATTCATTCCTTCAATAAAGACGTGTCTTCGCCGATAAAGACGTGGCCCTAAAAAATAAGAGTCAAAATGATATTTGTACAATTTCAAAGATAAAACAGAAAATATACCCTTCTCTTGCAAAACATATAATTCTATCAATTATGATTATTTTATATTTATACCATCTATTTTTGAATATTTATTACTCCCTCCGTCCGCCAAAAGTGGAACACTTTGGTTGGGCACAAGATTTAATAAAATTGGTAGGGATTTTGATGTAGTGGAGAATTGAAAGGGTCCCACCACTTTATGAGATGTGTGGTTGAGATTAAATTTAGGGTGATTTTTTTTGTAAATAAAGAGTGTTTGTAAGGATAAAAGATTAAAGTGGATGGTGGGACCATTTCTATGAAAGGAAAGTGGTACACTCTTTGCGGACGCCCGATATAGTAAAATTGTTCCACTTTTGGCGGATGGAGGGAGTATAATTAATCAAAATAATATACTCATTATGACTATTTTTTTGTCTTATAATTGAAAATCAGATTATATTTTAACTTATATATGTTTGTTAATTATAATTTTCAAAAAAATATACTCCTTCCGTCCCATTTAAATGGCCGTTTTTCCATTTTGGGCCATCTCATTACAAATGGCCACTTCTAAATAAGGAAACCCCTTTATCTCACAAAAACTTGTGAGGTACCACCACTTTTTTTTTTTTTATCATTTTTACCCTTTAATCACTGTTCTTCTTCGTGTCGAAAAATAAGTGGCCATGTTTAGGTTCCCCGACCTCTCACCACCGCCCGTGGACAACCACAGCCGCGCTTCCGCCACCGTCCACACCACCACCACAACAACAACAACAATAAATCCATCAGTACGATACACCTCTCGTCTCAAATTGAATGCTCAATGCTCGATCGAACCTGATCGAGCATCGATATATAATACACTCGAATTGAATGCTCGATCGAGCATCATAGCACATCGGGCATTGGTACATACTGATCACTCGAATTGAACGCGTGATCAAGCAACTAGGGATGTCAATCGGGCCAGCCCACCGGGTTTTCGGGCTAGCCCTATCGGGTTCCGGGTTAGTCGGGTGCGGGCTAATCGGGTTGGAGATTTTTTCGGGTTGTAAATCTTCAACCCTAACCCTAAACTTTCGGGTTTCGGGCTAGCCCATCGGGCTAATCAGGTTAAAGGCGTAAAAATAAAATTATCATTTGTATTTTATTATTCCTAATGATCTAATGTATAATGTATAAAATATACATATATATTAAAGATATAAATTATATAGCAAAGCATGAAATGCAAAAATATAAGATATTCAAGATTACATAAAAAAATTATATTAAAATGAGATAGTAAAATTTAACATATATCAATGCACTAGAATCAATCTGGATTATTACTGAATAATTAGTGGATTTGCCATGCACGTCTTATTGACAGGAAAAAAAAAATTGATATCACTTTAAAATGAGATACTAATAATTAATTTCTAACTAATGAGATACTAATAATCAATTTCTACAAAAAATTCGTAATTAATTTCACTTTTTTTAATGAGATTGCACACACACACACACATATATATTCTAACTAATTAATTTCACTTTTTTTTAATGAGGCTACATATATATATTTAAGCAAATACCATAGATCTAAACATAGCAGAAGTTGTAACTGGATGCATCAGTCACAATTTCGTCAGCCCACCGGGCCAGCCCATCGGGTTTCCGGGCTAGCCCTATCGGGTTCCGGGTTAGTCGGGTGCGGGCTAATCGGGCTGGAGGTTTTTTCGGGTTGTGATTTTTCAACCCTAACCCTCTAATTTTGTCGGGTTATTCGGGTCGGCCCACGGGTTTCGGGCTGCATTGACATCCCTACAAGCAACGGTGACGTGGTGCGACTAGATGTAGAACAATGATGCCGCGCTGCGTCAGAGGTCGAGCTTACAAGTTTAAGTAAGATTTGTAGAATGACGGCATGGTGCTGCAAACCAAGAGGTCGACGGTTGAGTTGTAGTGGCAGATTTGTTTTGATAGATTGCAACTCTAGGATATCCCAAGATCCTTGATTATTTTATTCTTATCCCATGAAAAGGGTGGGATCGGAGAAATCCTACTATTGAGGATAAAAATACTCAATCATGCATATAATCAATCAAGCAAAGTAAACACCCCCTAAAGATAAAATTGTGAAGTTATATACTTCATCCGTCCCACTTCAAGTATCTTGTTTTCCTTTTCGAGCGGTCCCACTTCAAATAGTACTGTTTCTCTTTATGAAAAAAAAAATACTCTCAAAAAGTGAGAATTTGGGGTTCACATCACCTTTTCAACTCTACATGACCACACCGCTTGATAATTTAATTAACCTCTTCCTAAATAACTGTGTTCAAAAGAACATAAGGAGAGTATTTGGAAACCTCACATTTTTGGAAACCTTACATTCTTGTAAGGTTATAAATATCTATGTTTCAATACATAGATATTTAAATTATAAGTTTCACAAATTTTCAAATATTATGTCAATGCTAGCTTAGACATTTTGTTTTGACACTTTGTATTGAAACATGTTTTTTACAAAAATAAAATAATTGAATTTATTAACGAATATTTAAACAATCAATCAATAATAACTGCAAAGTGAAGCAATTCAAGTTAAAAGGTAAATTCTAAATTTAAATTTGAAAAACAAGAAAATTCGAGCCTTAATTTTTTTATTTTTTTATATACGCACTACAAATCTCCCATAAATCTTAAATCAAAATTTAACCTTACAACAAAAAATAAATATATAAACTAAAATGGAGTATCATAATGTAGTTTTATTCAAATTATTTGATAATTCTATTAATAAAAGATAATAAAAAAAAATAGGGGGGCCCACAGGCATGCATGGACCATGGTGGCTCGGTCACTGCGCTCTCGAGATCTACACTAGTTATACGTGGTATTCATTGCGAATTATTTTGCATTATCTTTGTTTATTTTTCTTATATTGGGAAAGAAAACATGAGTAATATATATTTTAGAAGTCCAGTTACCAATGTCGTCAATCTCGAGTGAAAATAAATATTACCAGAACACAAAAATGACAAAACTATTGATTAGTGACGATATGTTAGAAGTTCAGATAAACAACACATTTATTCTTGTGTATATTATATTAAGGTTTATTATTATAAAAAAAACATATTCTTTCAAAATTGGCAATATTCCCAGGATATTATATTTATATATATATATATATATATATATATATATTGATGAAAAAGTAGGTGTATCTGTAGTAATAGAAAAAGAGCCTAAGGCAATTTAAGGCACAATTTATGGATTGCCTATTTTACCCATATTTTATTATTATATTTATAAAATATAAATCTATTTTGATATACATTTATTTGTCACTCAAATCTATAAGGAATACTTTATATCTATAGCTATTGATAAAACTTATAAATAAATATATTCATCCATAAATTATCTAAGGGTTAAGGTGCAGATAGGCCCCTGAAGTGTGAGCCCTTAGAGCGATTTACCCCTCATACTAACTGTGTGTGCAATTTCCCCCCTAAACTACCAAAAATCGCTCATTTAGGCCCCTCTGACTGACGGCCGTCAGTCAACGTTAGTTAGTCATTTTTTTTTTATTTTTTTAATTATAATTGTGGGGCCCACCTTTCTTTTTAATTACAATCACCGAGCTCCCCTGCCCCCTTCTTCGTCTTCACCGTCACGCCATCAACGCCGGCGACGATCACCGAGCTTGTCTGTTTCTTGGCAGTGGTGGAGATTTTTGTGGTGGTTGAGGTGAGGGAAAACGGTAATGGTGGAAAACAGTGGTGGTGGTGGTGGTGGTGAGGGAAACGAGTGGGGCGGCGGTGGGAGAAAGATTGGAGAAGAAAGGGAGAAAAGTACAAGTGGGCCCCACAATTTGAATTAAAAAAATAAAAAAAAATTGACTAACTAACGTTGACTGACGGCCGTCAGTCAGAGGGGCCTAAATGAGCGATTTTTTGTAGTTTAAGGGGGAAATTGCACACACAGTTAGTATGGGGGGTAAATCGCTCTAAGGGCTCACACTTCAGGGGCCTATCTGCACCTTAACCCATTATCTAATAATAAATTAATAGATTTTTTTAAATAATTGATTATTAATTAAAATAATATTAATTACACGTACAATGTACGTTCTTTCTGCTAGTTAAATAAAAAGAAGAAGAAACCGGGAAAATTAAACGAGAGAGTCTTATTATCGTCTTATTTTTAGAACTTAGAACGAGAGAAAATTCCATCGCTAGTCCTAATTTACAACACAACACAACACATCATAATTAATTTAAATCACACATATTGCCGGATGTACCCTTCCTCCTCTTTGCCGGCGGCGGCGTCGGCATGCACGAGGGTGGACGTGAAATACCACGAGACGATGTCGTGCACGGCGACTTCGCCTCCGGTGGCCCCGGAGATCCCGACCTGAACCTGCTGAGGAAGAATGGCGCTCAGGTCGTACACATAGCTCACCTCGTATGTTTGCGAGCCGGCGGCGAGGCTCACGCTGATCAGCTTAGTGGCTTCCAGGTAGTTGATGCGCGCAGTCACCTGCTGCCCGAGCAACGCGTTGCCGACGTTGGTCACATTTTTGGAAACATTAGATTCGATGTCGATCCCGATATGGCGATAGCTAGGATCCACTCCGGGGTTGGAGAAGACGTCGAATTCCACGGCGAAGACGGCGGGGCCGACGCCGGAGGAGTTGAAGATTCCGAAGCAGCCGCCGGTGAAGCCGAGGGGTAAGCCGACGGGGGCGATGAAGAAGGTCACGCCGTCGGCGGGGTTCGTGTCGCCTGCGTTGGGGGTTACGGCGAACGTCAGGGTGGTCTCGAAGTCGACCTGCGCGCCGGCCTCCCAGAACGTGATCGGGGCCGAGTACACGGCCCGGCCGACGCTGTACTGGACCGCGCTGCCGGAGCTGGTGGTGTTGGTCATGCGGAGGAAGGTGGAGTCCGACGGGAAGTGGGCGTCGCCTTGGTAGAGGAGATCGGTCGGCTGGTCGCCCCAGAAGTCGTACGTGAAGGCTGTCGATTGGGACCGCGCGGTGTTGGCGGCGGCGGCGAGGAGGAGGGCGATGGAGATTAGGGTTTGGAGAAGCTTGGCCATGGCTTAATTGAGTTAGTAGTATTTGCTTTGGATGTGGTGTGATGATGGTGTATTGGTGTTAACTCTTGCTCCTATTTATACTAGTATAGTGCTTGAATGAAAATGTTATTTAAATTAACATCATATTTTTTATTACACAAAAATGACTCACCTCATCTTCTCGAGATTAACTGAACTTGTGATCTCTAATAATTTATAACCTACCACATTTTAGTTGTTGGAGTATACTCTCTCTATCCCGGTTTTAGCACGAGTTTTAATAAAGTGATTGATTGTATTGTGAGTTGAATAAGGGTCATATTTTTTATGGAAGTGTTAACATAATTAAAATGGAGAAAAGGTTTCACCTATTTTTATTAAAAATAGAAATGAATTCTAAAATATGGGACGACGACCAAAAAAAGAAAATATATATGGATACTAAAAGTTGGGACGAAGTGAGTATTATCTACAGTGGTATCTATTGTATGAGTACAAGAGATTTACTTGACTTGTTGAGGTATGGAGAGATTATTACAAACCACGTGAAATTGAGTTATTGCTCCCACAGTCACTGTAAAAGCAATAAATATAGGAAAAGAAAATTAATACTCCCTTCGTCCAAGAAATGAGTACACATATTTTTTTTTAGTCCGTCCATGAAATGAGTACTCATTAATTTTTCTTTTTATCAAGTGTACCTCACACAACCCTTTAATTAATTAATACCTTTAAAAAGTGGGTCCCTTATTCCACTAACACCACACTCAATCATTTCTTAAAACCTGTAACGTCCCCAAATGAGTATTCATTTCGTGGATTGAGTAAATTATATACTACAAATTAATGGTTCGAATTCACTTTAAAAAATAAACTACAATTAAGAGTCCTCTCTTAATTGGAATTCATAGACCATCTGCTTCAGTCGTGCCCGAAGACAGAAAAGGTTTGGATTGGAATTCATAGGTGGCTGGGAATAAAAGCAGCGTGGCCTCAATCGGTTGAAGCACACTTCGATTTGTTCACAAATCTTGACAAAGGAAAGGAAGGTCGACTTTTTCTAGCGACAGTATGGGTCTGTACCATTTGGTTGCTGTGGAAATGACGTAACGAGAGCAGATTTGAGGGCAAGACTTGGGAGATCAATGACGTGATCGAAGAAGTGAAAGTGAGGATGTGGAGTTGGAACAAAATTTTTGGACTACATGTTAAAGAGATTAGCTCTCAATCTTGGTTTTCTTGTGAAACTCCTCTTGTTCTTGTGTAATTTGGTCGTATCTCTGGTACCAAACTCTCTCCTAATAAAATTTCTTTTCTGATAAAAAAAAAGAGTCCCTCTCTTAATCAAGTAGACTGGATGCGGTAAGAGAGAAATCACTTCCAACTTATCGATTTTACTAGCAACAACTAGATTTATACTGAAGCTAAATTGGATCAGACTCTAGGATTCACTAGTCTTTTACTCAAGGTGAGTCGGTTTACGAGTCTCAAACTCAAGGTGAACTAGAATGTCTGTCAATACGAACGTTGGAACAAGCTCGGCAATATACTGCTATTCAACATTAATGGCTTCTCTCAAAAAAAAAAAAAAAAAAACATTAATGGCACTTTGCACTAAATGAATTGGTGTCGAATTAATACATCGTCTTGCTGCTCATATCTATATAATAAATGCATACCTGCACCTCGATATTAATCAATTTAGATACACTAAATCTCGGATATACTTAACAAATGGATTAATAAATGTATAAATTTTAGATTTCAGAAAATCAAATACAGGTGTTCATAAGGAAAATGATTAAAAAGTGTGTCATTTAGATAAGATTATTATAGCACAGTTAACGATGGTGAAATATTCTTTTACATTAGATATAATAGCATGCATTCCAGATCTCAATGGCATTTTTTGTTATAACAAAAAAAAAATTGTATATGTTCCATACTATCCTCAAACTTCAAATTATTATTTTTCTTTATTTTAAAATTAGTATTGGCACATATCTGTCAATTAATCAATTAAATTCATATCAAAACAATAATTCGAATGATATATTAGTTGGCTAGCTATAAATTACAAATTATTAGTGATTAGGCATGTTTTACACAAATTTTTAGCCCAAACAACATTTGATTGTGTGCAATGCACACACTCACTAAAAGCAGATGTGATCATCTGCTCCACAATTTAGTGTGTATCACCGTGTATCATTCTTAATTTGTCTATTTTATAATTATTTGTTGTAAAAATAAAAAAATATTATTATATTATGAACTCTAATTAAAATTTATAACTAAAAATTAAAATTTTAAAAAATTATATACCCTAACTTTGAATTAATTAACCCAAATAATCAATTATTAATTCAAATAAATATAAAAAATAATTATAAACTCTAATTGAACGAGTGAACCCTTATTAATTAGTTTCTTATTATATTATAATAAATTAAAATTGAAGAAAATATAATTATAGATTATAATAAATTAAGAGTGGTACACACTAAATTGTGGGACAGATCCATGTGCACTAAATTATAGGTACGGAGGTGCGGATGCGGGGGTGATACGATACGAGTACGGGGATACGGATTTTTAAAAATTATAGGGTGCGATTCGGCAAGGATACATCTAATTATTAAAATTTTATGATATATAATGCTTATAAAATATATACAATTTAAATTTTCTTAAATTAATTATATGTAATTTACATTTTATTTTACCCAAAAGTTAAGCATTTTCAATTATATAAGTTAATTGAGCAACAATATAACGATTCAAATATTATTAGTCCAATATATAAGTCATAACTGAAAATAAAATTATCAAAATAACCTTGTGTAGGCCTTTCGTGCACGAGATACGTGAATTTCGCCTATGGAATTTGCAAATCCGGTTTATTTTTATAAATTGTTTTAAAAGATACGCCACGTGGCGAATCGGGTGCGAATCCGACAAGAATTCGAGAAAATGACACCCTAAAAGAATCCGATTCGCCGTACATACTAATTTTTGAAGAATCCGTGCATCATAGGTGAGAAGAAACACAAGAGAGTAAAATGGTACATAATGTAGAAAGACTTTTCTCCAAAATAAATGTTACAGTCTTCTAATAGTCGAAAGGCGCATGAAAATGCGCAGTTATTCGAAAGAAAGGAAAGGCTTATTCAGCCACACAATGACATGGAATTCGAATTGAAATTGAAACTCAGACAAATCCCAAACACGGTGATGCAGAGATCAAGCGGTAACGCGAGGAATGATCTTAATACCACCGATGGTAACATCGTCGCCGTTAATGTGGGGAACGATGGTGACGACAATGAAATCATCATCAGCAATATTGATGTTCTCATAGAGCTCCCTCAAGTTCAAGCGAAGGTCGTTGGCGCTTTCCGCAGCCCTAACCCTATGCGGAATCTGCGTGAAACTGCCGGCGAACTCGGCCCTGGCGAGGTCCTCTGGCTTGTCGTCTTCGTCATTCACGAACACATCGAACCTCACGAGCTTCGAACTATCGGTGATTATGTTCTCCAGCACGAGCACTTCGTCGGCTTTGCCTTTGGTTGGTTTGGGCACCAAAACCCTGTGAGTCTTGTTGAGAGTGAGAGGGAACAGATTGTCTCCACTCTCTGCCCTCTTGGAGAGATCTTCGATATTCACCGGCACCTCCCTCCGCGGTGGCCGGTAGGCTGTCCACGGAGTTTCGCTGTGTTCATACACGTATCCCATTTTGGTGTGGTCCAAGCAGTCGGCCACCTTGACGCGCACGAGGTTCTTCTTCTCGTCGTAGAACATGAACGCCGCGTTGTTGAAATCGTCGGGGTTGGGGACGACGAGGTCGTTGATATCCTTGGGGAAAACGGATGGGATAGTTTTCCATATGGTCCACATTCTGTCGACGTTAGCGTGATGTGCGTAGAAGAGAGGGTCTCTTCCGGCGGAGTAGAAGTTCCCCATGTCTTCGCGGAAATCGTTGGCGGGGTTTCCGGTCCAGACGTGGACGCCGCCGTGTGAGCCGCCCTCCGACAATCCTCCCTTGGCGCGTGGCGGGGGCAAGTCCCCGGAAACGTAAGGATCGCCCATGAAGTCGATGGCGGATTCGACATCACCAATCATTTCCTTGTACATCTGAGTGAGATTGTTTTCGATGATCGTTACAGGATCGGTGATCGGGGGGGTGGTTATGGCAAGAGCAACGAGGGCCGGGGGGCGATGCGTTGGGTCGCGGTTGACGTCGTAGAGCGGGGATTCTTCCCTGTCGAACGGCCTGGGCATTTGCATACCCCTAGGGTTGTCCCAGTTCCAGTAGGGCAGGGCGAAATCGGGATCTCCGATGAGTTCGCCCATGATCCTCTCGAAGAAATAGAGGTACCACCTGTGGAAGGGGTGGATCCAGAATTTTTTGTTAGGAGGGACTGAATTTGTTAAGGTATGGCATTTCAAAGTATTTGGATAGGGCTCTCGCCCCCAAGCCAAATTCTTTTGAGCATTCTGTATACAGTTTATTTTTTTGTCCATGTACATTCGATTAATTCAACAACATGTGCATTGAAAGCATAGAAATACCTATCTCTCAAAAATTGTTTCTATCTTCTAAGAAGATAAGCAAATTTTCATCATGATAGTTCATAATCTTAGTTTAACTTGAGGATTGACTCAAATTCAACACTGAGAATCAACTAAGAAAGGAAAGTAGACAAAAATAACATAAATTTAACAAACTAACATATCAAATTTAAATCACTATAAAATAAACGTGGATACTATAATTATTAAAACAATGTATTTTATTATCTCTTGTATTTCTTATCTATACTAATAGAAAAAGAGTCTAAGACAGTTAAGGCACAACTTGTGGATTACCTATTCTACTCCTGTTATATATTTATTATTATATTCATAAAATATAAATCTATTTTGATAAACATTTATTTGTCACCCAAATCTATAAAGAATATTTTATATCTATAGCTATTCATAAAGCTTATAAATAAATATATTTATCCAATAAATTATCTAATAAAAGTAATGAATTAATAGATTTTTTTTAATAATAGATTATCAATTAAAATAACATTAATTACACGTACAACGTACGTTCTTTCTGCTAGTAAAAAAAAAAAAAAAAAAAAAAAAAAAAAAAAAAAACTCAAAATTTGGGAGGCGGTCAATCCGCTGCTAACCTGTGGAAAGGGAAGAAGATCCATGAGTTGTGAACCTGGATATCGATGCCGGGGTGGTCCACCTGGTCGTAGGGGCCGTTGCAGTAAGCGCAGTGGATGTTGGCCTGCTGAGTGAAGCCACGGGGATCGTCGGGGTCCGTCACGTCCAGCTCCTTCATCTTTCGAATGGCCAACTCGTACTTGCGTACGTATTCCGGTGTCAGCCTGTGCGCCGCCGGCCTAACGCGAGGTTTAGTGAACCTCGGAAGCTTGTAGTCGCTCTGAACGTCGGTGTAGGGCGGGCAGCAGTTGACGTCTAGAGATATTACCTCTTGGTTTCGAGTGGTGTAGGCACCTTCGGGGTCGCACGTGCTCAGGTCAGGAGGCAAAATCGGAAGCGCCTCAGCTTTGCGGATAGCGCTGCCTGCGCCGTATAGACCGCCAAGCCCAAGCAGCATGTTTCTGCGGTCTATACGGCCGCTGCCACCGCCACCGCTGCTGCATGACACCTGAAAGCGGCCGTGGCTCCGCCGGCTGCCGAGCTGGGAGGGTTTGCGAAATGGGGAGTTGGTGGTGGCGGCGACCGCCGTGAATGAAGATTGAAGGGAAGCCATGTTTGAGTGATTGATTGATGGTCGTTGTGATTACCTGTGGAGGCATGTCTTTATATAGCAGATGTGGACACGAGTTTTAAGAAAAAAATAAATTATTCGTTGAATAATTAAATCGCCATGTTTCTATAATTTATTCCTAATGGATCTAGTCAAACTAATCGTGCAATATTTAATAAACCACGCAGCATCATTTCCGAGACTAATAAATGACATTTTGAACCAGCTAATCAATTCCATATAATTAACCATTTGCGAGGCTGGCTGCCTTTCACAAAATGGTTGTATGCACTTGTCTTTGAAAAAGCTGTTTGGCCATATTATGGCCAGTCATAATATGGGAAAATATTATAAAAGTCATGTATTTAATTTTTTATATTTAAAATAAAAATAGGATTTTATTAGTTTTATTTTTTTTACATATTGTAGCTATTTTTTGTAATTTTTCTGAATTTTTTAAAAAAATAAAAAATAAAATTACAATGTGAACAAAATTATAAAACTAATAACATTCTATTTTTATTTTGAGCAAACTATTTAAATACATTGAGTTTAAAGCTATTATGGCTGAATAGCATCACCCTTATTTCAAATAGGGATAAAGAACTTAATTTTCGGATAATATTATTTTGTGCAATCAGTATTTTGTGCTCAGACACTTTTTCTATTAATATAAATTGGGTGTGATTGAGTTGAAAATATAAGGATATACATATATCAAAGTGAAAATATTACACCTATTATGGACACTTCAAAATTAATATTGGAGCTCAGAGCAGCTGGTAGAGCAGCGGAGGGCACAGGTGAAGGGCGTGGCGGCGGTGTACTTATTTTAGTCAGGTAATTATTATTGCACGAAAAAGTAATTATAAATATAAAGAAAGGTAATGTTTCAAAGGCATTATCTTTCTTCATGTCTATTAATTTTTCATCACAATAATAATTACTTCGAATTATCTGCGTTTTCAACCGTGCGACCTACGCCCAGCCTGGCCCGACCCGACCCGTTTCACCCATATAGTCAGTCTCACCCAAGTTTTTGCCTAAAGATAAGTATTAATTAGTTGTGTATGGTGATATGAGTCTTGTTTGTATAAATTAGTAGGCCTTTAATAATGAATTGGCCCATCTCAGGTGGTTTATATAATTTACTCGTATGGATCTAAATACAACTAATCATGAAATATTTAATATACCACGGAGCATCTTTCTATATTTTTATATAGTAATTTATTCCTAATGGATCTAATCTCTGACTATTTAATAATTAACTCGCCATCCTTTATATAATTTACTCCTTATGGATACACTCAAAGTAATCGTGCAATATTTAATATACCACGCAGCATCATTTCTCATACAATATTTTGGACCATCTAATCAATTACACATAATTAAACCTTTTGCCAGGGTGTGCCTTCCACTATATGGTTGTGTGTATTGAATTGAAATTTTATTGAGGAAAAAATGAAAAGAAAAACTAAGAATTCATTGATAGCACGAAGACGCTAACTAAGGGCTGAGCCTCATCAAAACCCTTTCCGATGAAAATCCAGTGAAATAAACACTAGCAAAGGAAAAAGAGTACCAGTCTATTACAATAAAAAAATGAAGAACAAACTGAAGACAAGAACAACGAGAAGCACGAGAGGATGATAAAACATCTAACCCGAAAAGAAAAAAAAACCCAAACCAAAGGAGCCTGACAAATCCGGAGCCAGTACCAGCGCACCAGGAAACTGAAAAAGTTCCGGAGAAGCCACTTCGACCCAAACATGCCAAACATCCAAAAGAAACTACTACCACACCTAGACCAAGAGATATATAATATTGTGAATAGTGCCCATGGGATCGAAACAGACCACCAAAACAAAGTCAAAGAAAAAACCTCTAAGAGCAGACTACTCATTGCCTCCCTGCCTAGTGTTCGATGAAATACCCAAACCAGAAATCATGGCATAAAGAACGAAGAGCAGAAGGCCACCAATAAGATACATTAGGATTGCGCAAATTCTGACAAAGAAATCAGAAAACTTACCATACCACTCTAGTTAATGTAATCTATACATGTCCGCACATGAAATTTGGTCAAGTTAGATACACTAATCTCAAATCTATTTAATTAACAAATTAATTGATTGATATTTTTTTCTGAGAGAAATTCATTGAATAATTTTTAGACTTCAAAAACTATTAGTTAATTGATTGTTTAGATAAGATTATTATTACACTTTTATATAGAGATAATTAGTACTTGAGATATGTGCAATTTACGCATTCTTCTCTCGAGACAAAATAAATATTATTGACCATTGAGAACTCTGCTACCACTACTCCAGTTCTATTTATTATTAGTGTGCCCTCTCGCGCGCTGCACGGGTCACAACATATTTGATTATTTAATTTTAGCTGTTTACGCATACTTCGCTCGAGACAAAAATAAAATAAGATTTATTGATCATTGAGAACTCAGTACCACACCATACTCGTGTATACTAATATTATCATTGTTTATGATTATTACGTGTCTACGCCGATAAATTTAATATTCATTCCTTTAATTTTTTTTCATTGACATTGGAAACTGTCTTGATTCTTTTTTGGCCAGATCATGTATTTAAAAAATTGGGAGGGGAACGTGGAATTATTGAATCTGAAATAAGAATCAAATGATACATGTGCACTTTCAAAGATAAAACGTAAAATATATCATTCTTTTGTAAAACATATAAATTCTACTATTTATGATTATTTTACATTTATATAATCTATATTTGTATGTATATATATTCTCCATTTGTTCATGAAAAAGAGTCTCATTGTATGTTGAATACGAGTTTTAATAAAATGGTTGTAAGTGTGAAATAAATGTATAATTTGTAAGAGTCTTTACATTAGATTATATTTTACTCTCTTCGTCCTATTGATAATGACTCACTTTTCTTTTTCGTCTGTCTCATTGATAATTGCATGTTCCAAAAAACTGAAACCATTTTACCTCACAAAATGTTGTGGGCTCCACTACTTTTTATCACTTTTATCCTTTAATTACTATTCTTATTAATAACCGTGTCGAACAGTAATGAACTATTATCAATGGGAGGGAGGGAGTAATATTTTAATTTTGTTTGCTGCCACCACCACCACCACCACCACCACAATTTAAAAAAAAAATCCTACGTGAATATAGTAATTATTAGAACAAAAAAATAACTATAATAATAATATATTAATCCGTTAATTATCTATACTAATATAAAAAGTGCATTTGGCACAAAATATATATTGCCTGTTATATCCCTATTATAGTATTTTATTTGAAGGACACCTTTGTAAATTATATATTATATATTTATAAGAATATATTATTTCATTAGATATTACACTAAATATATTTGATATATATCTAGATCTTATGCTATAATTTTTTTTATATTAATTAATTATTATATATTGTGATTTAATAGAATTATACAACTCTAATAATTTATAAATGTAAAGTTCAGGGATTGCATGCAATGCACACATTCTATGCTAGAAAAAAAATATGAATTTCACTAAGCCAATGATCAATAACACATACAACGTACTATTTCTGCTAGTAAATTAAAAATCTATATGATTTTATCTTCTATCACTACATTAATTAAAATCTATCTTCCGTTTCATATTAACGGTGAAAATAATAGTTTTTCAATTTTTTATATTCATTACTACATATTGTGAAATTTATTACAATTGTTAACCTCTAACAATTCATTAATATAAAGTTGATGGATTGTGTGTCATGCACAAACTCTCCTATACTCATCTAAAAGACTCTATATGTGAGAAGAAACCGCAGGAGAGTAAAATGGTACATAACATAGAATAGAAAGACTTTCACAAAATAAATGTTACATTCTTCCCGTAGTCGGAAGGAGCATGAAAATGCGCGGTTATTCGCAAGAAAGAAAGGCTCACTCAGCCACACAAAACATGGAAATCCTAAACACGGTGATGCAGAGATCAAGCGGTAACACGCGGGATGATCTTAATACCACCGATGGTAACATCGTCGCCGTTAATGTGGGGAACGATGGTGACGACAATGAAATCATCATCAGCAATATTAATGTTCTCATAGAGTTCCTTCAAGTTCAAGTGAAGGTCGTTGGCGCTTTCCTTGGCCCTAACCCTGTGCGGGATCTGCGTGAAGCACCCGGCGTACTCAGCCCTATCGAGCTTCTGTGGCGTGTCGTCTGCATCATTCACGAACACATCGAACCTCACGAGCTTCAAGCTATCGCAGATTATGTCCTCCAGCACCAGCACTTCGTCGGCTTTGCCTTTGAATGGTTTGGGCACCACAACCCTGTGAGGCTTATTGAGAATGAGAGGGAACACATTGTCTCCGGTCTCCGCCGTCTTGGCGAGTTCTGCGGTATTGACCGGTTCCGGCCGCTGAGGTGGCCGGTAGGTCATCCATGGTGTATGGCTATATTCATACTCGTATCCCATTTTTGTGTGGTCCAAGCAGTCGGCGACCTTAACGCGCACCAGCTTCCTCTTCTCGTTGTAGAACATGAAGGAGGCGTTGTTGAAGTCGTCGGGGTTGGGGACGACGAGCTCGTTGATATCCTTCGGGAAAACGGATGGGATCGTTTTCCATATAGTCCACATTCTGTCGACGTTAGCGTGATGTGCGTAGAAGAGAGGGTCTCTTCCGGCGGAGTAGAAGTTCCCCATGTCTTCGCGGAAATTGTTGGCGGGGTTTCCGGTCCAGACGTGGACGCCGGTGTGTGAGCCGCCCTCCGACAATCCTCCCTTGGAGCGTGGCGGGGGCAAGTCTCCGTCAACGTAAGGCTCGCCCATGAAGTTGGTAGCGGATTCGACATCACCAACCATTTCCTTGTACAGCTGATTGAGGTTGTTGGAGATGATCTGTACGGGATCGGTGATCGGGGGGTTGGTTAGGGCAAGAGAAACGATGGCCGGGGGCCGATGCGTCGGGTCGCGGTTGACGTCGTAGAGTGGCGACGCGTCCCTGTCGAACATCGAGGGCATCTGCATGCCCCTAGGGTTGTCCCAGTTCCAGTAGGGCAGGGCGAAATCGAGATCTCCGATGAGTTCGCCCATGATCCTCTCGAAGAAATAGAGGTACCACCTGTGTAGGGATGAATCCAGAATTTGTCGTTAGGGGGGCTGAATCTAAAAGTATTTGCATGGGGGCTCTCGTCCGCAAGACAAATCTTTTTAACCATTCCGTATAGATTTAATTGGCTTAAGATTAGAAATCAGTCACTTACTATAAAAAATAGTTGTTCGCATTCCATTAATTCAACAACAAGTACATTTAAAGCATATACAGACCTACCTCTGTGCAGTTTTTTGAAAAATTATTTCGACTTCTAAAAGAATAAACTAACTTTCATTGTTAATTAATAGTTCAAAATTTTAGTTTATCTTGAAGATTAACTCAAATTAAATATTCAATATTACCTAATTAAACAAAAATGAGACAAAAATAACACAAATTTTTAACAAACTAACCTAGCAAATCACTGTAAAATGTTAAGCAATTCTTTCTTGTATTTCTTGTATATATTAAAAACAAAAAAATTTGGGAGGGGGCTTCAGCCCCCGTGGATCCGCCACTAACCTGTGGAAGGGGAAGAAGATCCATGAGTTGTGAACCTGGATATCGATGCCGGGGTGGTCCACCTGGTCGTAGGGGCCGTTGCAGTAAGCGCAGTGGACGTTGGCCTGCTGAGTGAAGCCCCGGGGATCGTCGGGGTCCGTCACGTCCAGATCCTTCATCATCTGGATGGCTTTCTCGTACTTGGCTATGTATTCCGGTGTCAGCCTGTGCGCCGCCGGCCTCCTGCGAAGCTTTGTGAACGTCGGAAGCGTGTACTCTTCCTCGACGTCCGTGTAGGGCGGGCAGCAGTTGGCGTCTAGAGATATTATCTCCCCGTTTCTAGAAGTATAGGCACCTTTGGGATCACACTTGCTCAGGTCAGGAGGTGAAATCGGAACCGCCTCAGCTTTGCGGATGAGGCCGCTTGCGCCGTATAGACCACCCAGACCAAGCAGCATGTTTCTGCGGTCTACACGGCCGCCGCCGCCTCCATCACTGCTGCACGACACCTCAAAGCGGCGCCTCCGCCTGCTGGCGAGCTGGGAGGTGGTGCGGAGGTTGGGATTGGTCGTGGTCGCCATCACCATGAATGAAGATTGAAGGGAAGCCATGCTTGATTGATTGATGCTTGCATTGCTCTCGAGGCATGCATGTCTATATATAGTAGGTGTGGACACGAGTTTTAAGAAAAGTAATGATAGTTAATGGGATTATTTTCGAAAATGAATTAGGAAGATGCTTTGTAGACGAAAATAGAAAATTGACCTTTTGCCAGGCTGCCCTTTCACTAAATGGTTGTATGCACTTATCTTTTTTATCTATAAAGAGGTATTTTCTCCATTTAAAAAACTTATCGAGGTAATTATGAAGACTACTCATTTTTATCGTTGTAAAGTTAATTAAATTATAAAAATTAAAGTTGATACGTTATTATTAAACATCATCGCTCTTCTGTCTTTGGACGACAAAATTAATTATTTCAAATAGATAAAGAACTTGATTTTCCGATATGGCTTCTCATACTAATTAACTAATCTAATCCTATAATGTATTTCATATAAAGTTATCAAATTAACAATATTTTGTGTGAATTTTTTTTGCCTTGAGTGTGTGTATAGAGGTAGTTATAGAATTTATCTTTTGTGTTCTCAAAGGAACTTAATTAAGATCCAATGTGATTGATACATTTCGACTAAATGGATGGGCAAGATTCTTTTAACGCCCAATATTAATTCCATCTCAAATCGGATCTTATATAATACTGTATTTTATATATTCTATAATGCATTTTATATATTACGTGTCTATTAAATTAACATTGATCTTAGGAGTGATACAAGTTTAAAAAAAAGCTAGCTGTATATTTGGTGAGTAGAGAAGGGATTTCAGAAATTAGAAAAAATGGTGATAGGTAGTGGAATTATTTTAAAAAATGGACTAAAAAGATGTTTCATGAACGAACGAAAATGACAAAATAGGAAGATGATTCGTGGTCGGAGGAAATATTATAATGCATCGTATCCTTTTTTGGTTCGTATAAAGATTTTATTTGATCCTCATCGAGAACATGCATATTGCGAATACTTAATTTATTTCGATATATATATTAATTTATTGGGAGTATGCTAAATAAATTAAATTAATCCGAATCAAAAGCGCTTAATTATCACTACATTACATGCATTATGACAAAAAGCCTGCGGCTAAAGATCTTCAGTTTAAGTCTATTGTCACATTGTCATTAAAATATTTATTTATCCATTAAACAATAATGCCACCACTGATCAGATTTAGATACACAAATCTCAAATGCATTTAATTAACAAATTGATTGATAAATTTTAGAATTCAAAAATTAAATCAAATACGCGTGTCCATAGTTAGTTGATTGAAAATATGCACTTATCTAGATAAGATATATTATTACACTGTTAACTATAGTGCAGTACACTTTTATACAGAGATAATTAAAAGATGCAGGTATCTAGATAAGATATATTATTATTAAATTGTTAACCATACTGCAATACACTTCTATATAGATATAATTACTTGAGATCTGCGCTATTACCCATACTTCGCTCGACACAGAAATAAATACTATTGACCGTTCAATTAATCTCTGCTACGACACCATACTCGTGTTCTAATGACATTATTATAAGTGCGCCTTCCAGTGCGATGTACGGGTCAGTAGAATTGTAATCGAATCGATGTAAATATCACCATATTCGATTTGTATTCGTGAAAATATTCTAATATTTGATTCAGTATTCGATTCGATTTCGAATATTAAATACGATTCGATGTTATTTTTTAGTTATTTGATTCATTTTTTAAATTACTTAAATATTTTTTTTACGAATATTCGATTCGTTTTCCATCATATTCAATTCGAAATTTCGAAGGGAAAAATATGTTTAATAATATTCTAAAAAATATAGGAATATATCCAATATATTTACCTAATAAATACACAATAATAAATTGTTCAATTTCCATGATTTGGATTCTCAATACAAGCCATAAATTCAAAAGTTTGCAAAATAATCAATATTTATCAAATATATAAATAATGACAAGTTTCAAATTCATCAAAATAACATTCCACTAGAACAAATGTTGAATATCCAATCTTCCGCCAAGTTTGTAAATTAAGTGATTTTTAACATGGCATGAAAAGATTCTTTTTCCTCCTAATAAAAAGAAAATAAATATAACTTACATGTGACATAATGGTCGGCTTCTTGTTCCATGAAGTTGGCGTATCCAATCCGCTCCACAAATTAAAACTTCTATCATATTAGATAATTAGAACCTAACCTTGAATACTAAGGATCTAACACTCTACTTCTTGCACTAATTAGTGTGGCCTCTGATGCCATAGTACTTATAGGAATAGATAAAACATCACTAACTAAAGTGGATAGAATTTTGAACTTCATCACCAAGCTTATGCATCAACCAGAGGTTACAGCTCCATCCCCATCTTGACTTCTAACAACCCCCTCGTCCAAGTAAATGTCCAACTTAGATTTCAAAGGACCATTCACTTCAACAGTGTCAAGATACTCATCAAACAGACAAATTAAACATTAGGCACTAATTTTCTTTGAGATGTGGAGATTGCACTTGTAGAAAATATTTTTATGCAGAAGTACCTTTTCGAGACTTTGCATTGTCAACTTCAATATACTCAAAGTACAAGTTATGTAAAGCATCTCGAACCTTTATAGTATATGGCCGTGCATCAACCTCATTATATATCTTATTGAAAGCAAAATCAATCAACCTCATTTTGAACCTAGTGTCAAGTATTGCTCCAATAACTATCAAAAGATTGTAATTTCCTCAATATTTGTCAAATTTCCCCTTCATCTTTTTAATCCTTACTCTAATGAACTCATCAACATGATTTTTCTTTTTATTCAATATATGCTTGATTCTCCAAAAGATATTTTAGAGAGAGGCTGGCCAGAGATGGCAGCGTGTGAGGGCGGTGATCGTGGCGTTACTGGCGTAAGGGGGGCGGTGGCGGTGGGTGACAATACAGAAAATAGGGTAAAGACTAAAGGAGAGAATGAAAAGAAAATGCAAGGAAATTAAGGTGGCGTACTTTACTGGTGGTGAGTTGATTGTGTTTATTTTTTTATTATTTCTTTAATATTCAACTTTTAGGGCTTGTGGGCGTCGCCCGGGTAGGTTAGGTTGGTGGAGGTGAAGGTGAAGGAGGTCTTCTGTGAGGTCACCTTATTTGCAGGCATTAGGAACAATGCTATGTAAAAGAGGAGAGGAATTAGGGTTTGGAGAAGCTTGGCCATGACTTGATTGGATGGGTGGAGTAGTATTTGGATGTGGTGGATAGTGGTTGGCTTTCTAGCTCCTATTTATATTGGTTTAATGCTACATTCCATTATGAGTTTAAACGAGTTTTGAACTATTGAATTCAAGTGAAATATCCACGTTGATCGCTTAAAAAGTAAATACATAGGAGTAACTGATTCACTGTTGGATTAACAGGAATTAAGTTACTTCATATACAGTATTGCAATTGTTCGATAAAAGTCCTTAATGATATCTTCCAAAGATTACCTCGCAAAGTTCATAAAATTAGAACGACAATCAAAAGCATTGTTGCATAGTCCGTGCATAGAGATGGTAGATTATCTTAATTATGTCTAGATTTATTTACGACACACACACACACACATCACAAAATCACACATACTGACTAATAAGGTTCCCGAAAAGCTGCTTTCCTGCTCCTCGCGCCAGCATTATTAGGCGCCATGGTGGCCGAGAAATACCATGAGACGATATCATGGGTGGCGACGCATGGTTCGTTTAGTCCGGTGGCGGCGGAGAGCCCTACCTGAACTTGCTCAGGAAGAAAGCCGCTCAAATCGTACTGATAGCTGACCTCAAACGTCTTCAAGCCGGCGGTGACACGGACGGCAATCATCTTCGTAGCTCCGTTGTAGTTGATCAGCGCAGTCACCTGCTGTTCCTATTTATTGTGAATGCAAATATTGTTTAATCATGTGTGCGTGTGTTGGCCTAACGGAGAACTCAAACCGAGGACCTCAGGTCATGGACATTAACCTCCTTCCGCTAGGCTAACACACGCACATGATATGTAAGATTATTATTACATATATATAGTTAACTATGATGAAGCTCTTTTATATAGAGATAATTAATGACACTCGACATCGCTGCTATTTACGCATATTTCGCTCGAGACAAAAATAAGTACTATTGAACGTTGAGAATTCTGCTACCATATAACTCTTGTACTATTTATCATTGTTTATGATTATTATTAATTTAAATTTTGCATTCATTTAAACAAAAGAGAAAAGTTCAAATAAGTTTAAAAGTTTATGTGAAAAATTCAAATAAAGTAGAGTTGGCAAGAGACGATAATCTCGAGAGAATTCTTGCGTTTCGAACACAAAATCCTGACTGAAAAAGAGAAAATTAAGCTAATCCGATATCCATCTCATGTCTACTGTGTGTTACATAGAGAGACGGTAGTTCATATCGTCTTATTTTTAGAACATAAACGAGAGAGAAGTCCATCGCTAGTCCTAATTTACAATCCAACTTGCACACACACACACACATGTTAATTAATTTTAAATCACACATATTGGCGGATGTACCCTTCCTCAGCTTGGCCGGTGGCGGCGCCGGTATGCACTAGGGTGGAAGTGAAATACCACGAGACGAGGTCGTGCACGGCGACTTGGCCTCCGTGTTAGTCAAAAGTGGCTGCCACCAACCTTCTTCACCTACCACCTCCACCATTTGCCACCTACCACCTCTCTTCACCTACCACCTCCAAATGTTCCTATAAATAAACATCTTCTGCAGCATCCCAAACACAACAACACAACACCAAAATCACAACCATAGCTATCTAGAGAGAGATAGAAATAGAGAGAGAGAAAAATCTTGTGAGAGAAAACTTCAGTGTGGAAGTTATACACGAGTGATAAAAGTGAGTTGAGAGATAGCCTCTGCGTAGGCAGATACAAAATACAGTGTGGTATTTTTGTTGTACTCCTCCTTTTGAGATTCTCTAATATATTGGTGTGGGTCCGTGGACGTAGGCAGTTTGGCCGAACCACGTTAAAAATATCGGTGTCATTTATTTTTCTCGTTTCATATCGGTCGATATCCAAAATATTGCGTCACACTAGATCCCGGGCGGAATTAGTTGCGTCTAATTCCCAACACTCCGGTGGCCCCGGAGATCCCGACCTGCACCTGCTGGGGAAGAATGGTGCTCAGGTCGAACACATAGCTCACTTCGTATATTTGTGAGCCGGCGGCGACTCTCACGCTGATCAGGTTAGTGGCTTTCTTGTAGCCGATGATGGCCGTCACCTCCTGCCGGAGCAACGCGGTGCCGACGTTGGTCAAATTTTTCGAAACATTAGATTCAATGTCGATCCCAATATGAGGATAGGTTGGATCCACTTCGGCGTTGGGGTAAATGTCGAATTCCACGGCCAAGACGGAGGCAGCGAGGCCGGAGGTGTTGAAGACTCCGTAGGCACCGCCGGTGAAGCCGAGGGGTAAGCCGACGGGGCCGATGAAGAAGGTGAAGCCGTCGGCCGGGGTCATGTCGCCGGCTGTGGGGGTCACGATGAACTTCACGGTGGTCTCGAAATCGACCTGCGCCCCGGCCTCCCAGAACGTGATCGGGGTCGGGTACACCACCCGGCCGGCTCTGTGCTGGGCGGCGGTGCCGGAGGCGGTGGTGTTGGTCATGCGGAGGAACGTGGAGTCCGACGGGAAATGTGCGTCGCCTTGGTAGAGGAGCTCGGTCGGCTGGTCGCCCCAGAAGTCGTAGGTGAAGGCCGTCGATTGGGACCGCGCCGTGTTGGCGGCGGCGGCGAGGAGGAGGGCAATGAAGATTAGGGTTTGGTATAGGTTGGCCATGGCTTAATTATATTGAGTAGTGAGTGATGGTGTATCGAGCAGCCGTCTGCAGCAAATAAAGTTCATTTGATCAAGAAATTGTTCAATATAAAAATGACGGAGAGCGGAAGATTTGGAGAACATTTGAACGAGTTCAACGAAGTGACGGACCAACTTACCACGGTGGACATCAAATTCGATGATGAGGTCCGGGCTTTGTTAATTCTTGGGCAGTTACCTGAGAGCTGGAATGGCACAGTCACGGCCATTAGCAGCTCTGTCGGTAAGTCCAAAATGAAGTTTGATGATGTCGTGAGCATGATCTTAACCGAGGAGATCCGGAGGCAGTCAGATGTAGTCTCCACTTCAGGTGCCGCTTTAAATGCAGAAAGCAGAGGCAGAAACTCAAACAGAAGTCAAGGGCGTGGACGGAGCAAGTCAAGGAATGGCAGGCAGAGCTCCAGGATCCACAAGAATTCCAACAAATCAAAGTCTGTTGAATGTTGGAACTGTGGTCAGGTCGGACACTACAGAACGCAGTGTAAAGTACCTTCAAAAGGAAACGAGACAAAGACCGAAGCCAATGTTGTGGCTGAAGAAGAAGGCGATGCCTTGATATGTTCCATGGAGAAAAGGGCCGAGTATTGGGTCATAGACTCTGGAGCATCTTTCCATGCCACCTCGAATCGAAATTCCTTCATAAATTACATGTCGGGAAATTTCGGAGAAGTATATCTCGGAGATGATCACCCATGCAGCGTGGTGGGCATAGGAGAAGTACAGATCAAACTCAATGGATCTGTATGGAAATTGAAGGACGTGAGACACATTCCAGAGTTGAGGAAGAACTTGATCTCCGTCAAGCAATTGTCAAGAGAAGGATGTGATACACACTTCTCAGGTGATTATTGGAAAATCACTAAGGGCGCAATGATTCTTGCACGTGGCAAGGATACTGGAAGCCTATACACAACGATGAATGCGTGTGTGACAATTGCAGTTGCTGATAGCAAGAAGAATGCAAATCTGTGGCACCAAAGACTTGGGCACATGAGCCAGAAAGGGCTCAAGTATATGCATTCGAAAGGGAAACTACCAGAGCTTCAGTCTGTTGATATAGACTTTTGCGAAAGTTGTATCTACGGGAAGCAGAAGAGGGTGAGTTTCAATACCAGTGGTAGAACTCCGAAGCAAGTAAAGCTTGAGTTAGTCCACACAGATGTTTGGGGCCCAGCAGCAGTTTCATCCAATGGCGGAAAGTCTTACTTTGTGACTTTCATCGATGACCACTCGAGAAAGGTGTGGGTTTACTTCTTGAGACACAAGTCAGAGGTGTTTGAGGTGTTCAAGAAGTGGAAGGCCATGGTGGAGAATGAAACTGGCTTACGGATAAAGAAGTTGAGATCCGATAATGGTGGAGAATACGAAGATATGGCGTTCAAGAAATTTTGTTACCAGGACGGCATCAAGTTAGAAAGGACGTTGCCAGGGACACCACAACAAAATGGAGTTGCAGAACGCATGAACCGGACGTTGACAGAAAGAGCTAGGAGCATGAGGATACATGCAGGACTGCCAACACAATTTTGGGCAGAAGCTGTCAACACAGCGGCATATCTCGTTAACCATGGGCCATCTGTACCATTGGAGTACAGAATACCTGAGGAAGTTTGGAGCGGCAAAGAAATTAAACTTTCTCACTTGAAAGTATTTGGTTGTGTCGCGTATGTACACATTAGTGATAATGCCAGGAGTAAGCTCGACTCCAAATCACTAAAATGTACTTTCATTGGATATGGTGGAGATGAGTTCGGGTATCGTTTTTGGGATGACAAAAACAGGAAGGTCATTCGAAGCAGGAATGTCATATTCAATGAAAATGTGATGTACAAGGACAGAAATGCAGTGCAGTCCACCGACACAACAAGTGACGATCCAACATACGTTGATCCAGATGATACTGAAGAGTGCAGTACATCGAAGCAAACAGATGAAAGTTTGCAGACAGAAGAGCCCAACTCTGAGGCTGATCCACCACAGTCTCCAGTTCCAGCTCCAACTCCAATACCCAGGAGGTCATCTCGACCTCATGTTCCAAACAGGAAGTACATGAATCAGATGTTACTGACCGATGCTGGTGAACCTGAATTCTATGAAGAAGCATGTCAAGTCGGAGATTCTGTCAAGTGGGAGCTTGCAATGAAAGAAGAGATAAAATCTCTTATCTCTAATATGACGTGGGAACTAGTTGAGTTGCCCAAAGGAAAGAAAGCTCTACACAACAAATGGGTGTACAGAATCAAAGAAGAGCATGATGGTTCAAAGCGATATAAGGCAAGATTGGTAGTCAAAGGTTTCCAACAGGAAGAAGGAATTGACTACACAGATATCTTTGCTCCGGTTGTAAAGTTGACAACAATCCGATCGGTCCTGAGTATTGTTGCAACGGAGGACTTGCATCTAGAGCAGTTAGACGTGAAAACTGCTTTCCTCAATGGTGACTTAGAGGAGGAAATATACATGCAACAACCAGATGGATTCTCTGTCAAAGGAAAAGAGAAGCTGGTGTGCAAGTTGAAAAAGAGCCTGTATGGCTTGAAGCAAGCTCCGAAGCAATGGTACAAGAAGTTTGATGGATTCATGCAGAAAAATGGCTACATGAAGTGCAATGCTGACCATTGTTGTTACTTCAAGAGGTTCGAGTCCAGCTATATCATCTTGCTACTTTATGTTGATGACATGTTAGTAGCCGGCTCAGACTTGAACGAAATCAAGAAGTTGAAAAGGCAGCTTTCAGCGGAGTTCGAGATGAAGGACTTAGGAGAAGCAAAGCAAATTCTCGGGATGAGAATTTACAGAGACAAGCAAAAAGGTGTTTTGCAGTTGTCTCAGGCCAACTACGTCAATCGAATCTTGCAAAGATTCAACATGAGCAGTGCTAAGCCGGTTAGCTCAGCATTAGCTAACCATTTCCGCCTATCCAAAGAGCACTCTCCAAAGACTAAGGAGGAAAGAGACTTCATGGCTAAAATTCCTTACGCCTCAGCCATTGGAAGTCTGATGTATGCCATGGTCTGTACTAGACCAGATATCGCTCATGCAGTGGGAGTTGTGAGCAGATTTATGGCAAATCCAGGAAAGCAACATTGGGAAGCAGTAAAGTGGATATTGAGATATCTACGTGGATCTACTATAGATGCTTATGCTTTCGACGAGGTGATGTAGCACTACAAGGTTTTGTAGATGCAGATTTTGCCGGTGAGGTAGATCGCAGGAGAAGCACTACCGGTTATGTCTTTACTGTTGGCACGACTGCTGTTAGTTGGATCTCGCAGATACAAAAGATTGTTGCTTTATCCACTACAGAAGCAGAGTACGTGGCAATCACCGAGGCTAGCAAAGAAATGATCTGGTTACAAGGGTTGTTGGCATAATTGGGTTTTGATCAGACAAAGAATGTCTTGCACAGCGATAGTCAGAGTGCGATACATCTGGCAAAGAATTCAGCATTTCATTCTAGAACAAAGCATATTGGACTTCGTTATCATTTCATCAGATCTCTGTTGGAGGATGAGGTGTTAATACTTGAAAAGATCCAAGGAGCTCAAAATCCAGCCGACATGCTTACAAAGGCAGTAACCATTGATAAATTGAAGTTGTGCTCAGCTTCAATTGGTTTGCTAGAATGACAAAGACAGAAAGGCTGCTGCGTTGATCGAGGTGTGAAGACAGATTGAAATCAGTCTTCAAGTGGGAGATTGTTAGTCAAAAGTGGCTGCCACCAACCTTCTTCACCTACCACCTCCACCATTTGCCACCTACCACCTCTCTTCACCTACCACCTCCAAATGTTCCTATAAATAAACATCTTCTGCAGCATCCCAAACACAACAACACAACACCAAAATCACAACCATAGCTATCTAGAGAGAGATAGAAATAGAGAGAGAGAAAAATCTTGTGAGAGAAAACTTCAGTGTGGAAGTTATACACGAGTGATAAAAGTGAGTTGAGAGATAGCCTCTGCGTAGGCAGATACAAAATACAGTGTGGTATTTTTGTTGTACTCCTCCTTTTGAGATTCTCTAATATATTGGTGTGGGTCCGTGGACGTAGGCAGTTTGGCCGAACCACGTTAAAAATATCGGTGTCATTTATTTTTCTCGTTTCATATCGGTCGATATCCAAAATATTGCGTCACACTAGATCCCGGGCGGAATTAGTTGCGTCTAATTCCCAACACTCCGGTGGCCCCGGAGATCCCGACCTGCACCTGCTGGGGAAGAATGGTGCTCAGGTCGAACACATAGCTCACTTCGTATATTTGTGAGCCGGCGGCGACTCTCACGCTGATCAGGTTAGTGGCTTTCTTGTAGCCGATGATGGCCGTCACCTCCTGCCGGAGCAACGCGGTGCCGACGTTGGTCAAATTTTTCGAAACATTAGATTCAATGTCGATCCCAATATGAGGATAGGTTGGATCCACTTCGGCGTTGGGGTAAATGTCGAATTCCACGGCCAAGACAGAGGCAGCGAGGCCGGAGGTGTTGAAGACTCCGTAGGCACCGCCGGTGAAGCCGAGGGGTAAGCCGACGGGGCCGACGAAGAAGGTGAAGCCGTCGGCCGGGGTCATGTCGCCGGCTGTGGGGGTCACGATGAACTTCACGGTGGTCTCGAAATCGACCTGCGCCCCGGCCTCCCAGAACGTGATCGGGGTCGGGTACACCACCCGGCCGGCTCTGTGCTGGGCGGCGGTGCCGGAGGCGGTGGTGTTGGTCATGCGGAGGAACGTGGAGTCCGACGGGAAATGTGCGTCGCCTTGGTAGAGGAGCTCGGTCGGCTGGTCGCCCCAGAAGTCGTAGGTGAAGGCCGTCGATTGGGACCGCGCCGTGTTGGCGGCGGCGGCGAGGAGGAGGGCAATGAAGATTAGGGTTTGGTATAGGTTGGCCATGGCTTAATTATATTGAGTAGTGAGTGATGGTGTATGAATGTGTTAACTCTTGCTTCTATTTGTAGTAGTATACTACATGAATGAAAATGTTGTTTAATCATCATATTTTATTACACATGCAAAAAAGCTCTCACCTCGTGTACTCGAGATTAATTGACCTTATGATCTCTACTAATTACCTACCACATTGTAGTAGATGGAATATTATCTATAGTGGTATCTCTTATATGAATGTATGTGATTTACTTGACTTGTTGAGGTAGGAAGAGATTCACTCGTACAAATTTGGTCATTCTTCACACCTTATAGACTACGATTTAAAACAAAAGTGTAACCTTTTCATTTAGCAGAGAATATGATATTATAAGCATGAATATTCCTTTTGAAACTAATAACTTCTTCTAATTGGGATGTAAATAATTCATCCAACTTCGGAGGAACTTCAAAAAATGCAAGTTTAATTTTTTCATTATCACAACAAAAGTATGAGATTCTTATTCAAATCTTCTAGTACAACAATGAATGCAATCCGACACATTTTCTAATTCATATAGCAATAAACCTAAATAGATTCCATTTAATGTTGAAAATAAAATATGAAATTGAGATGGCATAAATTGTGGAATTTACAAAAAATAAGAATAAAAAATTGTGGAAACACCACATAGGAGATAAGATTAAGGTGGTGAATGAATTATGTTTTGCTATTGTATATAGATGTTTTCAACTTATAAAGAAAAAACTAATTACTATTGAGAAAACCGATGACCGAACATAAATTAGAGAAAGAAGAAAGGTTATGGATCCTGAGAAAGAAAAAATAAATAAAAGAATAGGTGCAATTCCCAAATTCAGAAAAATATTTTGAATTTATAGGCAATTAACCCTTAATTAATTTGGTGATTTAGCAATTAAGTAGCACAATAACGTGACAGATCGACTGATCGAGGACGCAGTCAACCACACAATAACCCTTAATGATTGATGCTTATTGTATAAGTAGTATTTAAATATTTCCCACGCTCTCAAATGTCCTCGTGTGTTTATTAACAATTAAATACTTATTCCAGCTGTTAATTGCAAGCAACTTCACCTAATCCGTTGTATTATTGATGGATATGACTGAGTCAGCTTAATTCAGATATTTTCTTTAAGATAATATATCTTGGTTTCTCCAAGAAAATATACTGGCACTTAGATATATAAGATTATTATTACACAGTTAACTATGGTGATGAATGTCTTTTATATAGAGTAAATGGCACTCGAGATCGCTGCTATTTACGCATATTTCGCTCGAGACAAAAATAAATTTGCTACCATATATATAGTATAACTCGGTACTATTTATCATTGTTTATGATTATTACTTTAAAATTTGCATATATATAGACTTTGAAATTCGTTCTAACAATTAAAAGTTAAAAGAGTAACATTCATGTATTCTGGAAAAAGTTTAAAGTTTATGCGCAAAATCAAAATAAATAGTATAATAGCACTTGAGATCTCTATTACTTTGGCATTATCGGCTCGAAATCAATTTAATAAATAATGACATTTTTGATTTATTAAAAGAAGGGTACACCTCCAACATGGACATCATTATTGTTAAATAACATAATTTGTCTCTTGACCTTTTGAATACTTGTTTATATTTAGTGTTGGTTAGATTAAGAGTCACATTCATAAGTGTAATATCTCAAGAGTCTCATGCATGTATTGGCTTATTAATACCTAGTGTCTCTAGAGTTATCCATTGCACACTATAAATAGTGTTGCTTCTCATTTGTAAAATCAAGAAAAACATATCAAGTAAAACCAACTTAAATATATGAGTGTGCTGTAGCAACTCAAAGTAAAACTCCATTTCTCCCTAAATTTCCCTATCATAGCTTCCGCAAAACCAACACTTATCACGTCCAGCACCCCTATACTTATTAGAATAGTTAAGCTGTTATATTGTTAAGAGTTAGTTAAGCTGTTGTTAAGAGTTAGTTAAGCTGTAAGCTGACGTGTAAATGCAGAGGTTAGGTTTAAGTTAAAGCTTATAGCTTGTATTCTATAAAGGGTTAAGTACCATTTTTCCCCTATTGTTGGCGTCCCTATCGCGCCTAGGACCCTAAAGTCAGAGTTAGCGCTGTTTACTACCACAACGTGGCAAAATCGAAGCAAATACACCCCCGCATTTTAACGGTGTTAAAACGCTGTTAGAAAAATAATTTTTTTTAATTTTTAATTCAGGTGGGCCCCAGCTCTCTCTCTCTCTCTCCTCCCTAGTTCTCTCCACCACCGCACTCCTCTCTCTTCCAAACCACCACCGCAAGCTCCACCACCCTCTACCAAACCACCGCTGCACGCCACCGCTCCTCTCTCTCAAGCTCCACCGTCGGGGCTCTTCCACCGCCTGGCTCCTCGACCGATGTGCCCTAGCATCCTTCATCCCTCACCAACTATCGACCTTTCTCTATTCCCCTCCAATCTCGTCTCACTCTACTCATCAGATTTTTCGAAGAAAGCAGCGGCAGCGCCGTCGCCATCGCCTTGAGCACCCTCGTCTCTGCTCTCTCTCACTCTCCATTTACCCTCTATTCCAGCCATCACCGCCACCTGTAACTCAAGCAATGGCCCACCCTCTTATCCGAATCCTAGATCTCGACTCTACTGTATCTGAAGCAGCGGCCCACCCTCTTCTCCAAATCCTAGATCTTGGCTCTACTGTATCTAAAGCATCGACCCACCCTCATCTCCACTTGAATTGCGATTTATTTTTGCTATTTCTTCAATTCGGTTGAACGGGGAGACGACGACGCCTAAAGAGAGGAGAGAGAAGTAGAGGGCGGGGATGTGGAGGGAGGCCGGGGAGAGGATGAAGGCAACATCGTTGTTGGATAGGAGGGGTTTCAGGGAGGCGGCGGCGATGGTCTGGAAGAAGGTGGTGGAGCTTGCGGCGGTGGTCTGGAAGAGAGAGGAGTGCGGTGGTGGAGAGAAAGGGGGAGGAGAGAGAGAGAGAGAGAGTTTGGGCCCACCTAAATTAAAAATTAAAAAAAATATTTTTCTAACGGCGTTTTAACGGTGTTAAAACGTGGGGTGTATTTGCTTCGATTTTGCCACGTTGAGGTAGTAAACAGCGCTAACCCTGACTTTAGGGTCCTAGGCGCGATAGGGACGCCAACGATAGGGGGGAAATGGTACTTAACCCTTCTATAAATAGTGTAAACCATGGATTAATAAGATTTGATTCTTCACTGCATACTCATGAGCTTGGCTTACTTCATATCTAACATGGTATCGAGCTAGCTAATTTTTTTCCGATCCACAGCGGTTACCGCTTTCTTTCTTCTACACACGCCTTTTCTCTGTTCTTCTCCATGGAATCTTCTCAGTCTACACCTAACCTCACACCAAATCTCACACCTCTTCTCACAATGCATCCTATCTTGTTGAAACTAGATCGAAACAATTACAATTTCTGGAAGGTTCAAGTTTTAGCCACTGCTAAAGCTTATGCGTTTGATGATGTTCTTCTTCAAACCGAAGCTCCTCCTCAATTTCTGGAGTCGAGTTCTACAACCGCTGATCCAGTTGTCGATCCAAAATTTCTGAATTGCCTTCGACGAGATAAGTTCTTATTCAGCTGGATTTTATCTTCGATCACTCCTCAAATGATGGGGTACATAGGTCGTTGCACTACAGCAGCTCAGATCTGGAAAGCCTTTGAAGTTTTATTTCATTCTCAATCAAATGCTCGTGTTATGCAGTTGCGCAGCCAGATCTAAACCATGAAGAAAGGAGAATCAACTATTGATGATTACATACTCAAATTCAGAGAGATCTCAGATCAGCTGTACAACATAGGTCAGCCGATCACTGAATCAGATCTCATTTCATATATTCTTCAAGGCCTTGGACCAGAATTTGAGAGTATTAGTGTTCTGCTTTCTTCTCGATGTGATGATATGTCTTTACTGGAAGTGCAATTTGCACTTCAAACACATGAACTTCGCCTTCAAAATCAAGCTGTTGTTTCACATTATGCTACAAATCACTTCTCCCCTCAAGCACATGCAACATATCAACAAAATCAAGGAAATAGCAATACTCGTGGACGTGGCAGGTATGGGAGGGGCTCTAGCAACAGAGGAAGAGGAAGAGGAAGAGGAAGAGGAAGAGGAAGAGGAAGGTATTCAAATGGTAACAAACCTACTTGCCAACTCTGTGGCAAGACAAATCATATATGTGGCACTAAAGTGTTTCAAGAGATTTGATGTGAGCTTTACTGGTCCAGAACCACCACCACAGTCTTCAAATCCACCTCAAGCTCACATCACCAATACTGAATTTCATTCAGATTTTTGTTTTGTAAAGGACAAAGTCACTCATCAAATTTTGCTGGAGGGCAAGCTTATTGAAGGTCTCTATTATTTGGATCTTACCAAGATACCCACTCCTTCTCCCACTAGTCTAGCTGCCTTATCTTGTAATGCTAGAACTATACTACCATCTGATGCAAATCTTTGGCACAATGGATTAGGACATCCATGTAATAATGTACTTCAACATGCTTTACAAGCAATGAATAAATCTATAAGTTTGAAGTCAAAATTTTTCTGCGATGCTTGTGCAGTGGGAAAAATCCATTCTATAAACTTTCCTTCTATTGCTGTTAAAACCACTGCACCCTTTCAACTTGTGCACACTGATGTATGGGGTCCTAGTTCCATATCTTCCACTGATGGTTATAGATATTATATACATTTTATAGATGATTTTACAAGATTTACATGGATTTTTCCTTTAACACTAAAATCTAAAGTTCAACCTGTCTTCACAAGATTCATTACTTTCATTGAAAGGCAGTTTGATACTAAAATAAGAGCAGTTCAATCCGATTGGGGGGGTGAATACAGACCACTAAAGTCATTCCTTGAAAATCTAGGCACACTCTTGTCCACACACACACCAACAGAATGGAAAATCTGAAAGGAAACATAGGCACATTGTGGAACTTGGACTTACTTTGTTAGCTACTGCATCTCTTCCACAAAAATTCTGGTGGGATACTTTTACAACTGCAGTTTATATCATAAATCGTCTTCCCACTCCTTCACTACATAATATCTCCCCATATCAAAGTTTATTAATTTCATCAAGTTCCAGATTATATGAGTTTCTTAAAACATGTGGCTACAGTTGTTTCCCATACCTTAGGCCATATAACACTTCTAAACTTCAATACAGATCCTCAAAATGTCTCTTTTTAGGATATAGTCATGAACACAAAGGATATAGATGTTTACATCCTACTGGTAGACTATATATTGCAAGCCCTAATGTTTAATATTGTCATCTAACAATACTAGACATTTGGGAAATTTGGTGTGATAATATTATCCCTCATTGAAGTGAAAATAAGGAAGAAAAAATGGTATTTATATAGGATGTGGGATAAGAAAGCAAACATTTAAATGCATAAATTTTTGTTATCCCTCCATTTAGAGGGATAAAAAGCAAACACACCTTAGAGTCTAATTACAATTTAGGCGCAGGCTGTGCGAGAATTACTTAGTCGAATAGGATCCTTAGTACTCCCTCCGTCCCAGCTTTTAGTATCCAACTTTCATTTTTTGGCCGTCCCACATTTTGGTATTCATTTCTATTTTTGGTAAAAGTAGGTGGGGCCCTTACTCTACTTTAATTATTTTAACTCTCACATAAAATGTGAGACCCTTATTCCACTCACAACACATCAATCACTTTATTAAAACCCGTGCCGTTCTCAACTGGATACCAAAAGCCGGGACGGAGGGAGTATTTATATTTCTCATGTTCTTGTGTATTTTTTCACTGATTCACTATTGGATTAACAAGAATTATCTTACTTTAAATTTGTTGCTTAAAAAAAAAAAGAATTATCTTACTTCATGTATGGTATGCCAACTGTTCGATAAAGGTTCTTTTAGAAATCTTCCATAGATTACCTTGCAAAGACCACAAAACTAGACACACCCTGCATAGTTTATACATAGAGATGGCCGATTTATGATCGTCTTATTTGTATACATAGAGACCACAAAGCAGACTCGATCGCTTAGTCCTTATTGATTTACGACACACATGCACACACACACACACATCACAAAATCACACAAATTGACGAATAATGTTGCCGGCCAGCTCCTTCCTGCTCCTCGCCGCGGCATTTGTCTGCTCCACGGTGGCCCTGAAATTCCAACTGACGATGTCATGAACGGCGACGTGTTGTCCGGTGGCGGCGGATAGCCCAACCTGAACCTGCTGAGGAAGTAAGTCGCTCAAATCGTACTCATAGCTGACATCAAACGTCTGCGAGCCGGCGGTGACACGGACGGAGATCATCCTCGTGGCTCCGACGTAGGTGATCCACGCAGTCACCTGCCGCCCGAGTATGTTGCTATTGAACTTCGTCAAGTTGCGGGGTATCCGAGATTCGATGTGGATGCCGATGTGGGGATAGTTCGGATCCCACGCGTCGTTGACGTGGGCGTTGATTCCCATGGCGAAGACCGAGGGGCTATTGCCGTTGGGGCCAAAGATTCCGAGGTTGGCCCCGCAGGATCCAAGGGGGATGGTGGAGCCGACGGGGGCAATGAAGAAGGCGAGGCCGTAGGCAGGCTCGTTGTCGGCGGCGCCGGGGGTGATGATGAAGTTCACGGTGCTTTCGAAGTCGACCTGACCACCGGACTGCCCGAATTGGACCGGTTTCGAGTACAAGACGCGGCCGACATGGCACGGCAGTGCGTCTGTGAGGCGGAGGAAGGTGGAGTCCGTCGGGAAGTGGGCGTTGCCTTGATAGATGAGATCTATCGGCCGGTCGACCGTGAAGTCGTAGGCGAAGGACATCGTTTGGGACAACGCCGTGTTGGAAACGGCGAGGAGGAGGATGATGGAGGAGAGGAGAGGAGTTAAGGTTTGAAGAAGCTGGTTGGCCATGGCTTAATTGATTTAGATTTAGATGTGGTGGATGATGGTGGTATCGATCTCTTGCACCTATTTCTAGTAAGGGATTCTCTAAATTGAAGGGAGCTGTGTGACAAGATATTTTAGAGAGAGAGGAAAGGGTAATGTAGGCGGCTGAGATTATTTTTTTAAAAAAATTGATTTTTATTCATAATTGCGAAACAAAGCTTATATTAAGAGAATTGAGATGGAAATGGGGAAATAATTTTGAATAATTGACAATTTTTGAAGATATTTTTGGCTTTTTATTTAATCATAAGATGTTATCTTCACTGGATGAGAATAAATTGCATAAATGTTGTGATAAGCTTCAAGATGCCCTGAAACATAATGATAAATTTGACATTGATGCTGAAGATATATATTCTGAATTGAAAGTGCTACAAATGTGTTTACCATCTGAAATGAAGTCGCTTGGTGAAGTTCTTGAGTTTGTTAAAGTTTTTTATTGCTTTCCTAATGTTTCTATTGCATATAGAATATTGTTGACTATACTAGTTACTGTAGCTTCAGCAGAAAGAAGTTTTTCAAAATTAAAATTGATAAAATCATATTTGTGTTCTACACTGTCCCAAGAAAGGTTGAATGGATTAACGGTTTTATGCATTGAACGTGAGGTATTAGAAACGCTTGATCTTGAAGAAATTATTGTTGATTCTGCTTCTCAAAATGCTAGACGATCTAAATTATTTCCATAGTTATTTGATCATTATTTTTTAGTTTATTGCACTTTATAGTTAATGTTACAGTTGCATGGCTATCTCAAATGTGCAACAACTTCTCAAAGCTTGATTTATTAGGGGCCCATTTTTTTCTTCTTCGCCCAGGGCCCCCGAAATGTCAGGGCCGACTCTGCCTGATAATAATTGTATTGTATCAATTAATCAATCATCGTGCATCTATCCCAAATTATATGTCTTATATATTGCACCCCATGTTATAATACTCGCCATAAGAAGGCGTTGGTTGGAAGACTTCTTGGATAAATGGTTGCCTACAATTTCTTTTTGCTTCTAAAACTCACAACTTAAGTTGCATCACCGCCAATCGTAGTTCGAGTTGCTCAACCAACTCATTCCTTCCATCATCCATTTAATATTTTTGGTGTTGTGTAACAATTTTCTTTTTCATCACCTTTGGACCTTGTGTTCATAAACTACCTACCAACCAACAAAAACAACGAGTAAAAACAAACATCTTAAGATTGAAAGCAAAACAAGTAAAATGTCTAAATTAGTTAAGCACAATGAATTAAAATATCACAAGTAATCCAACTAAACTAATCCCCGGCAACGGCGCCAAAAACTTGTTCGCTATTATTTTTACAATATAAGGGAAGCAAGGTCGTATTTCACAAGGATTAATAGTTCAATTCTAGTGATTATCCTAATCCATTGCACTAAGGCTATTTAGACTAAACAATAAGGTGAATGGTTTGATTATCTAATTGATTACCTAATGAGTTCAAAGACAAAGTAAATCAAACAAACAAGGTGGATTAAACAAGTGATGAGGGTGATTTAGGGACTAGGCATCAATGGACAAGTAATGGACTTCAATTAGCTCAATATTAATCTCGATGTTCCTAATTATCTAGAGTGATCTCTCAACTAGTCTAGCCCCCTCCCGGACGACTAAAACGGTAGATTACGGGTCATAGTTGCCGTCCCCGGTCAACTTCTAACCTATAACTCCCAAAAGCACACAAAGATCGACAAACTCTCACCCAGGTCTCAACCTCCCGGTTTATTGAGTTGATATGTTTCAAGCACCTAATCTATTATGATTATCCTCTCCCGATTCAAATCATAAATTAGAAATGCATAGAGAGTGGCCAACAATCCATACAAGATATAAATCTAGGGCTTGAAAAGATAATAGCAATAGAAACAAATAAGAAATATATTGAGCATAATATTCAATCCAATACAACATCCATCTAGCCTAATCCCCAAATCAATGGGGGGGTTTAGCCTAACATGTTCAAACTCAACAAACCAAAGTTAAAGGTGTACATAAATAAAAGAGAGAGTAAGAAAAGACAAATCCTATTTATGAGCTTCTTCTTCCTTCTCTCATCTTCAATGCTCTTCAATGGTAGGTGGGTGTGTTAATGGAGGCTAGGGTTTTGTGTGTGGAGGATTGGAGAAGATGGAGTGGGTGTGTGTGTTGATAGATGTGAGAAAAGAGGGGGAAAATGGGGTTTGGGGGGCAAAAATCGCGTCTGGGCCGACCAAAGGAAGCAATCCCGCTTTTCCCCGCGACCACGGCTTAAAATGCGGCCCGAAAGAGGGAATACCGCGGTCGAAGCCCGTGGCCGCGGCTCGGACCGCAGGTGCTTGCCAAAAACGTTCTGGAATGCTTTGGAGCACAGGCCCGCGGTCCGAGCCGCGCCCGCGGGCTTCGACCGCGGTCTTCCCTCTTTCGGGCCGCGTTTTAAGCCGTGGTCGCGGGGAAAAAACAGGATTGCTCCCTTTGGTCGGTCTAGACACGATTTTTGGATTCCTCTCGAGATGAACTTCAACCTCATATTTTCAAAATCCTCTAATTTATCTTTGATTTTTCCTGAAATTACCCCAAAAGCTACACCAAGCATCAAAACTCAACAAAGCTACTGAATCTCAATGCAACACGGGGATGCTACAATGTACTTGTTGGAATATTACAACTTCTACAAAATAATGCTAGTGGAAACGTGAAATTTTATTATGAGAAAACTTATACTCCCTCCGCCCACGAACACGTTTTCCTTTTTGGGTCGTCCCACGAATCTTGACACATTTCCAAATAAGGTAATAATTATTACATTCTCTCTCATACTTTATCAATTTTATACTTTATTAACTACACACTTAAAATATTAATCTACAATTTCTTAATTCTCGTGGTGAAACCAAACGTGTCAAAATTCGTGGAACGAAGGGTATAAAAAATTCCAGTTTTTAAAAATGATATGTTTTTTAGTCGCTCTTTAAAACTAACTCTTTTGTATACCAAAATGAAATAAAAAACTAAAATACCCTTTACGGTCATCACCACTTTATTTTTCACGCAACATTACACGTACCCACGATGATGGACACGATCGTGGCCATTGTGCCCACGATAGTCGTGTGCACGTGAATTCAATACCATTCAAATTCAACAAAAAACTTAAATTTTTACTTTAAAAAATCTTCAGCAATCTTGCAATCTCGGCTCGAACTATAAATGTTCAACAAGAGACAATAACCAAATTTTCAGACATTTGTGAACAAAATGAAGCATGTTTAGAGATCCTTAATAAAGGTGCACGAAATGATGGATAAATAAGTTTGCGGATAATATTTCACCATACCTAACCCCACAATTATTTGCGATCGAATTTCCTCTTCACAGGAAAAAGAGATGATGACAAAAGGGAAAAAAAATTAACAAAGTAGAAGATGACAACTGTCAAGAAAAATAATGCCACTAATTAAAGAGTTCTATTTTTCTTGCGAAAGTGAACAAAATAACGAATAATTTTTAAAGTAATAGTAATGAGGAGATGTGTTTTGACAGAAAACGACATGAGCGGCCGAAAAATAAGAGGGAAAAGATAATCATATGCATATTCAAAATCAAACAGATTGGTACGTATTCATCATTTTTTATTTTGATAATTTAACAATATTCTTACTGCTTGGCTTTTAGCTTATGTTATAATAATAAAATTTAACAGCACGTTTGCAATATAAAATTATCTATGAAAAATACAATATATATACATATAGTGGGAATTATCACATATAGCTATTTTTGTTAAAAATATAAGTTTTATAGCCCTAGTTTATAATAGATAAATTATATAGTCATTTTAAGCTTAAAAGACTATAACACCCTTTAACTTTTTGAAACTTCGAGTACTCGATGACACCATCTTAACATAATTCGCGCATCATGGCTTTTAGCTTATGTTATAAAGATATAAAATAATCATTAGCTGTGCATGATATTTCACAAAATAAATAATAAAATAATCAATCATAATGCCAAGACGTGACTCTTGTCGGTCATATCTCATCAACTTTACACTACAAGAAAACACGCGGTTAACGACCGAAATTAACGACCGAAATTTTCGGTCGTTAATTTTGCGGCCTTAACGACCGATTTACGACCGTTTAACGACCGATTTTATTTTTTATTTTTATTTATTTTTTAACGACCGAAAATTCGGTCGCTAATTATTATTTTAATATTTTAATATTTAATTTTTCTTAACGACCGAATTTTCGGTCGTAAAATATATATTTTTTTATTTTAATTATTTTTTTAATTTTAACGACCGAAAATTCGGTCGTTAATATATTTTTTTATTTTTTTTTATTAAAAAATATTTTTTTTAAAAAAAATTAATTTTTTTTTTTGAAAAAAAAATTAATTAATTTTAAATTTTTTTTGAATTTTTTTATTATTTTTTTAATATTTTTAAAATAAAAAAAATATTTTTTTTAATTATTTTTTTTAAAATATTTTTTTTATTTATTTTTTATTTTTTTATTTATTTTTAATTTTTTTATTTATTTTTTATTTATTTTAATTTATTAATTTATTTATTTTATTTATTAACGACTGAATAATCGGTCGTTAATATTATTTTTAAAATTTTAAAATTTTTTAAATTTCATTTATATTTTTATTTATTTTTATTTTTTCATTATATATAAATATTTAATTATTTTTTAGTAATTTTCTATTTAATTATTATTTTCAAATTATAGAGATTATTTTTAATTATTTAATTATTATTTTTCTATTATTATTTAATTATTATTTTCTATAGAAAAAATTAATTATTTAATTATTATTTTTCGATTATTATTTTATTTTTATTTTTCTATTTCTATTTAATTATTTTTTATTAATTTTTTATTAATTTTCTATTTAATATTATTTTTAATTATTTTACAAATTTAATTATTTTACAAATTTAATTATTTTTTATTAATTTTCTATTTAATTATTTTTCGATTATATATAAATATTTAATTATTTTTTATTATTTTCAAATTATTTTTATTTTTATTATTTAATTATTTAATTATTATTTTCAAATAATAATAAATTATTAGATTTATTATAATAAATTATTAGACTTATTAGATTTTCTAAATTATTAGATTCATAATAATAAAATTATTTTTCAAATATTAATTTTATTAATATTGATTATTTGATTTAATATTAATTTTGTTGTATTGATTATTATTTTTCATACTCATATTTTCTTTTCTTTATTTAATTACTATAATATTAATTTTTTACTATTTTAAATTCGATCGTATATTTATCGTAAATGTTTATTGATATTTTATATTATCTCGACATATTATAAGGTTATGAATGATTAATGATATTTTATATTGAATTAGAGTTTAAATGAATTAATAGGTACTATATATATCAATAATACGAGTGTTCTGTACTGGTGACTACTAGAAAAGAACTCTGAGGTTAAGCGTGCTTGACTTAGAGCACAAGTAAGATGGGTGACCTACTGGGAAGTTCGTCAAATGGTATGCAATTAAGGTCAAAATACATTAGAAATACACTAAAAATACTTGTGGGATACAAAGATATATATATATATATATAAAAAAAAAATATTTTTTTCGAAAAAAAAAATTATTATTTTTAATTAATTTTTAACGACCGAAAATTCGGTCGTTAAAAATAAAATTTCGGTTTTTAATTATTTTTTATTTTTTTTTCTCTTTTTAACGACCGAAATTTCGGTCGTTAAAAATAAAAAATCGGTCGTTAAATTTAACGACCGAAAAAACGGTCGTTAAAACTCGGGCGACGATGCAAACAACGACCGAAATTTCGGTCGTTAGAGCCGCATTTTCTTGTAGTGTTATCAATATAGTAAAATGAAGATTAATTTGAGAACGACGATTTAGACACCAACTACACATACATATATATATATAATTAATATTATAAACTCTTCCCGTTCCATGAAAGAACTTTCTGCCTTTTCTTTTTAAAAACATCTACAAAAAAAATTTCTATCTATATTTCGGAACACTACTTTAAAATACCTCATTTTATCCTTCCTTTTTCACCAAAATAATAAATTACTAATAATTTTTCACTATTCCTAATATATTGAACAATTTTTCTTCACTTTCAATACAAAAGGGAGCATGCTCGTATTGAAAATTTGTAGCACCGACAAAAATTAAATATTATTTTTTGTAGAACTATAAATAAATATTATTCTCAAAACATGTATTATTACTTACCATATCCGATTCGTATTTCTAAAAATATTCTAATATTTGATTCAGTATTCAATTCGATTTTGAATACTAAATACGATTGGATATTTGATTCGATGTTATATATTTTTGAATTATTTGATTTATGTTAAATTTTTTTTACGAATATTCGATTAATTTTCCATCATATTCAATTCAAAATTATTTGATTTGAAATTCTGAAGGGAAAAATATGTTAAATAATATTCTAAAAATGGTTAATTGCTTGTAAATTCATAACGTTTACATAGAATTGATTTTTGCTCCTATTTTAAAAAATTCGCCTCTAAATACATAACCTTTTATTTTTGTCTCATTTTTGTCCGGTGATCGGTTTTTTCTTACGTCGGCGCCGAAAATTACAAGGTGGCAGTTGGAATCCATGCAGTGACAGCCGAAAAGTGACACCTAATAAAATTTAGTACATGTGGCAAAAAATTAAAAAAAATAATAAAGAAAGCATCCACATCATCATCTTCTCCATTCTCCCCCTCCCAAACCCTAACTTCCCCTCCGCCACCCGTCGGCTCCGCTTGCCACCACCACAGCCCCGCCGATCTCTGCAAATTCGGCCACGCAACCCCAACCCCCAGCCGACATCTTCTCCAGTTAACCCTCACACAATCGCATAGATCTGAAATCTAATAAGACGCAGAATTCGAAGGGATGTGGCGCAAAGATTGGGGTGGAGGGCTGACGGGCTCTCGGAAAGAGGAGGGAGCGGCACCGAGGGTGGGGAGGGAGTGGAGAGCGCCGGACTGGTGGCAACGGCGACGGAGGGTGGGGAGGGGAAGTTAGGGTTGAGGGTGAGGGAAGGGCGCCGGACTGGTTCCGATTTTTGTTTTAGTTTTTTTTTGGTTTTTTTTTTAATTTTATTTTATGCCACATGTCAAAATATGTATAGGTGACAATTCTGGCTGCCACCTTGTCGATTCCGGCTGTCACCGTGTCATTTCCGACGCCGGCGAAAGAAAAAATCGGTCACGGACAAAAGCGAGACAAATATAAAAGGTTATGTATTTAAAAACAGATTTTTAAATTAGGAGCAAAAACCAATTCCGTAAAAACGTTATGAATTTACAGACTATTAACCCTTCTAAAAATATGGAATATATCCATTATATTTACCTAATAAACGCACAATAATAAATTGTTCAATTTCATATTGTTTTATGTCCCATGGGTTGTTTCTAGGATTGTGGTAATAAAAAATATGTAGTGTCTCTGCTACAGGAAATTGTAATTCTTTTTGGGATTTTCTGGTATGAAAAATGTAATTAAACTCAAATCTGGAAATAGGTAAGAAATGGGAGAATAAAGAGACGAAAAGGAGGAGGAATTAGATATTTTCTCATATGCATTCATGCATTGGCGCTGCCCTAATAAGGTGGTCCAAAAAGGATCCACAAATTACAGCTGTCATTTCCTAATTAAAACAGAATAAAACTGAAATTAAAAGATACTCCTATTGTCAGGATTGCAACACATGGAGGGCTGAGATTAAATCTGATTTAGCCACTTTCTTCCACAAGCAAATTCTCTTTTCCAACAGTCAAAGTTACTTCACTTAACTCAATTCCCAAATTTGCACAACTCTTATTTTCTTCCATCTCACTCTCTGCAACTCCAGTAACCTCATCTTTAATCTTTTGTTTCAATTCTGCCATGGTCGTGACAAAATACTTCCTCCATCCCTAATAAGTGTGGTGTGAAGCACAGGGCAAGAGTTCTTTAAAAAAATGAGAGAAGAGATGTATATAAAGTGGATAAAATGGCTTACTAGAGTTGATTTGTTAGGTAATTACTCTCTCTATCCCACTAAAATAGGCTCAATTCTTTTGAGAGCAGAGATTAATAAACTTGCTTTTGAGAAGAAAAGTGGTGGCAAAAGTAGTGTGGTCCACACCAAATAAGCAATTTGAGTACTTTTTTTTCCACTCAAAAGAAAAAACGAGCTTATTCTAGCAGGACATCCCAAAATAGAAAACGAGCATATTCTGCTGGGACGAGGGAATAATAAATTGTTTGTGAGATGAGTAGTTTGTAAATATTGTGTGTGAAAGGTGTATGTCTTAAATTGAAAAGACCATACCTGTAATGTGATTGTACGGAAAGGTGGAACATCGCGGCGGCGGTGAGGCAGGAGGCGGCGGTGGTGAAGAGAATCGAGAGAGAGAGAAGGATGCCAGCAAACAGTGACGGAGGGCGGTGGGCGGCCCTTGGCGGCAGCGGAGACGACATGGTACTGGCTGTGCCAGAATTATGTAGTTGCATAGGATCCTTCCAAATGTAATTACTGATTCACTGTTGGATTAACAAGAATTAAATTACTTCATAATACAGTATTCCAACTGTTCGATAAAAGCCCTTAATGAAATCTTCCATAGATTACTTTGCAAAGTTCATAAAATTACTCAAAAGCATTGTTGCATAGTCCGTACATAGAGATGGTCGATTATCTTAATTATGTCTAGATTTATTTACGACACACACACACATCACAAAATCACACATACTGACTAATAAGGTTCCCGAAAGCCGGCATTATTAGGCGCCATGGTGGCCGTCAAATACCATGAGACGATATCATGGGTGGTGGGTCCGTCTAGTCTGGTGGCGGCGGGGAGCCCTACCTGAACCTGCTCAGGAAGAAAGCCGCTCAAATCATACTCATAGCTGACTTCAAACGTCTTCGAGCCGGCGGTGGCACGGACGGCGATCAACTTTGTGGAGGCGGCGTAGTTGATCCTCGCCGTCACCTGCTGCTCAAGTATGGAGCCGTCGACCTCCGTCGTGTTTCGGGATGACCTAGACCCGATGTCGATGCCGATGTGGGGATAGTTCGGATCCCACGCGCCGTTGACGTAGGTGTCGAACTCGACGGCGAATACCGAGGGGCTGCTGCCGGAGGAGCTGAAGATTCCGAGGTTGGCCCCGCTGGAGCCGGTGGGGATGGTGGAGCGGCGAGATTGGTGATGCTGGGTGTGGTGATGAAGTTTACGGTGGTTTCAAAGTCGACTTGACCACCGGCTTGGGAGAATTGGACCGGGTTCGTGTACAAGACCCGGCCGACACTACCGATCTGCGGTCGCCTTGGTAGGTGAGGTCGGTCGGCTGGTTGTCCCAGAAGTTATAGGCGAAGGCCGTTGATCGGGACTTCGCCCTGTTGGTGGCGACGGCGAGAAGAAGGGCGATGGAGATTAGGGTTTGGAGAAGGTTGGCCATGGCTTAGTTGTGCAGTGAATGATGCTACTACTTGCTCCTATTTATAATGATCGAAAATATCTACTACTTACCTACCACAGATCCACATCAGGGGCCCTGGATGGGGTGGTCGACTACATAAGCCCAAAAAAATAAGGGCTCGGAAAATATATAGATCCATGTAAGTATTATATATATGTATAAAATAATTAAAAGCCAACTAATGATTGAATTGATTAACTTGGCGCAGTGGAAAAAGGACATTTTTAATTCCTCTTAATTACCAATATTTTATTTAGTGACCAATTTTTTTGTTTAGATATAGGGCCCAGCCCCTATTTTGATAAATTAAGTGTATGTATTTCAAATTAACATTATTTTAAGTTGTCGAATTTTTTTGTTAAGATTTAGGGTCCAGCCCCTATTTTGTTAAATTAACTTTATTTTAAGTGAATGACATAATTATTAATATATTTATTAATTATTATGTAATTTGATAAAAAAAATGTTTATTTTTAAATAATTTTAGTTTATAATTAATTTGTTTCTCAATTATAAATAAATGGCCTAAATTAAAAAAATTCACAAAGGGCCTATATTCTCTTAGCCCTACCCTTGCACTGTTGCTTGCACATGGTATATATATCTATTCTATGAATATAAGTGATTATTTTATAAACCACGTGAAAGCTCTTGTTCCCACTAGCACTATAAAAGCAATAAATACAACGGAAAGAAAATAAATTACAATTGAATACATTAGGAGAAAAATTACTTCTAACCTATGGAATTACTAACAACTATACTTATACCAAAGCTAAATTGGACCAACTAACTGTACACTCTTGTATTATATCAATGTCACAGCCCGCCATAACTAGGGATAGTTAGGCCGAGTGATCCACGACTAGGGATGGGGTTAAAGAAGAAGGGGAAGAAAAGGGGCGTTATTTATAGCCGTAAAACTTACTTATCTTAATAAAACTCGTCATTTTTATTCATTAATACTCAATTGAAAACAGTCTATGAAAGACAGCATAAAACTTAATTAATATCATTAATCAAGTTATACATCATATGAAACCATTCTCTTAAGACTCAAAGTATGACATAACATACTATAACATCAACAACATCTTGCAGCGGAAAGTAGCTAGACATATGTATGAAGACATATTCTAGACAGGTTAAATATTTATTAACAACCCTGGAGACTCCGCTCATTGCAGCACCATCATCACATCAGCTCAACCTGCACATTTAGAAAACATATGCAGGGCTGAGTACAAAAGCACTCAGTGGGCACGTATGCCTAGGTATAAAAATACATGCTTCAAAACTATAAATTGTCATGCCATCATAATCAGTACAGCAAGGGAGTTTTTTGCTAAAAAGGCCCAAGCTTACTAAGTTCATTTGTGATTCTTAAAGTTCGTCTGATCAGACTAAGTTCTTTTGTAATCTATCATATCTGAAACTGTGTGCCGGAGAGGTGGCCACCTCTCACGGTCACTTGACCGGCCAACCCGCTAGATGACTCACGGTCACTGGTGTACACTAGCCCTGGCAGGATAGCTATCAACTGCTCAGGACCCGAATTCGATTGCATAATAACTGGCAAAGCCACATCAGATAGATATCATACCAAACATTGAAACATTTATGACAAGACAACACTTGAAATAATTTTCAGTTCAATGATTTTGCAATGAAATAACTGTTCAAACATAACATTAAACTCGTTTGATAGATATATAAAACTGAAATTAACAGTTAAATCATCTCATGCATTCATTCGTATAAGAGGCCTACGACACGCAGGGGATCTCTATATACGTATAGTAAAAGTAATGCCCACCTCGTTGTGTCTCTGTATCAATGAGTAACGTCACTCTCTCCCTCAAGTCGTTACTTCCCAAAAGGACCTTCATCGTTTATGAAGAATTGATGAGAAGTTATAAAAGAAACCTCGATTAATAATCTAATCTCTTTTATGAAACATTAGTATCTCTAATGTTCATCTCTCTTGATTGTTAATCAATATAACAATTATTATCTCTCGTCATTACTCATTAATTATAACATCCTTATGTTATAATTAGCAGCGCTTCAATTAAAAGAAATATTTAACACATCGAAAAGTCCACTTTCTTAGCAGATCTATTCGCTCTCATCTCGTCTAATTAACCAATTAGAAAGTTAAACTTTCCATTAGGCATGTATTTGAGTCACGGGTCAACAAGAATTGACTATGCTCAAATTCTAATTTCACTAAAAATTTCGGCATGACCTATTCATATATAATGTCAGCCACGAGATTTCAACGCGTGAATCTCACTACGTGAACTCGTCTCTCGACTCAAAACTTAACATCTTGACATCTTTTCAACGCAAACCAAACAATTCAAAATCATCAAAACTCTTTATCAGTAAACTATCATTTATACTCGACACCAATTGTTCGAGTGTCAGATACCAACATTTATGTGCGTTAATCATAACTCTCACAACTCACACCATTTAGTCATATCGTATCATCCATCAAAACAAATATAATCAAGTTGTTTTCTAGAAAGTTTTGCTGTTTTTGTGTCATCTTTAAAAATTCATAACAACCAACTCAATCATCATAAACTCTCATACCAATTGATCTCAAAAACTTCATGAAGTGTAGTTCACTCTAAAAATGGTAGTTAACCAAAAAGGTTAAAGGTTTTTGGAGATATTGCTCTTTTAGTGCAGGCTGTCAAAGATTGACAGTTTCTGCCAATTTTGTTTAGGCCATTAGAAACCAAGGCAAACCTTAATAAAATTCCATCAAATTTAATCATCCAAAACTAAAGGTATCCTTGAAGATTTGGTTAAAATTTCACAAGAGAAAACGTTCATATGATCTGCCAAATAAACAATGAAACTCATACACTTTTACTGTTGGACAAATATGACAGCAGAACAGGGCATTTTTGAAATAATAAACTGCTCTGTTTCAGAGGTCATAAAAATCGAAATCTTATGTTTTTAGAAAAGTATTGAAGTCTAGTTTCGTTTAAAAAAAACGGTGATGCAAAATCCTTCATGGATTAATAGATATAAACGTTTTTGTGAAGTCTACCAATAGTTGACAGATTCTGTCAAGGATTTTTCAAAATATCTTTAAAATAGCAAACATCATCCAAAAGACATGAAATTTTGCAGCAACGAAAAACACATATCATAGATAAACATACTAAAATTTCAGAGCCATCAAGCAATGAAAACTCATCGAAACATAAGCTTGAAACTACTGTAAAATTTTGACAGAATTCCAGTTTTAATTTCGTTCAACAATTATCATCCATAAATTGTAAATCAATTAGCATGCTCATGTGATATCGTAGAACACATATACGCAATAATATTCATTATGCAACGTCTCAAACTTCACGAATTTAAATAATCATACTCTAAAAATTTATACAATTTTCGTGCTTGGAAAAATACGAATTTAATATATATCGATTCTAGCATACCCCTAAGCACAAATATCAAGTCAAAACGATCAAACAAAAATCGAAAGACAAGCTAATATGTGAAAAACGGGGCTGCCCTCATGGGTTTCATAGCTACGGTTCATTCCGTTCTTACTCCCTTCATTAAACATGCTCAACATTTACCCAAGAACAACATACTAAAATTTCACGACGATCCGACGTCGTTTCAAAATAAAGTCGAGAATCGACGTTTTTCGACGTCGACGAAAATCGAAAATAAAACCATCAAAACGTAGGTAAAGATCTTACCTACTTAGATACGTGATCGAAAAGATGATCGGCGCTCGTCTCGGTGCTCAAATCGGAGGTCAAAAGCTCCGTCCAAGCTTAAATGGAAAATGGCGTGTGTAGTGTGTGTTTTAGGTGTTGTGTGTGTGAATATGTGAGTTGTGTGTGTGGTGTGGGCTGATATAGCGTGAGTTAGTGAGTGTTTGACTGAACTTGGGCGGTTGGGGGGTGGTTTTGGTGGGGTAGGGTTAGATATTTAGTCGTTAAATATCTCGTCTCGTCTCGTCTCGTCTCGTCTCGTTTTAACGACTAACAACCCATACTCTTCGTTACTCGCCCTCTCAACCTCTACTCACTTTCATTACACTCGTAATTCTATATAAATATAGAAAACGCAAGCTCGTTCTCGAAATTCTGATAAACGAGCTCGGTTCGTTTATCGAGAAATCCCGATTTAGTATTCACTCGTCGTCCAAAAATAAAAACTTTCATTATTGGACTCGTATCGAAAAACTAAGAATATTTCTCGACGACGTGCACGTAAGATTTTGAAAGTCGACAAAAAGACGAAATAGCCGTATTTTACTATTCATCGTCAAAAAGTCAAAAATTTCAAAAACGTCTTAACGGACTCAGATTTCACTTTCGAGTTCACCGTTCTCATTCAAATAATTATCTAGAATTATTTGAATACTCAAACTCAAATACGGATATAAAATCCCACATCATTCTCACATCATCAAAAGAACATCTCAACATTTTTAAAATATAACAACAAAACTTCATATAACTCTTCATCTCTTTACAAAGTAAATCAAACAAGGGATCTAAACCCTAATTACTCAAATTCAAGCAATTAAACACGTCATCAAAAGCCCGGGTATTACATACCCTCCCCCTTAAAATAAATTTCGTCCCGAAATTTGTACCTCCTGTAAATGTTTCGGGCACTTCTCTCACATCTTATCCTCAAGCTCTCTTTCCACTTCTTTCTAACTATCATATTTCCATTGGACCTTATCCAATGCAATCGACTTATTACTCAATTGCCGAATTTTATGATTTAGCATCATCTGAGGTCTCTCTTCATAACTCAAGTCTGGTTCTAAGATCATTTCTTCTTAGTAAACCACATGGTTTGGGTCGGAAATATGTATCCTCTCAATTGTGACACGTGAAACACGTTATGCACATTTCCAAAGCTAGGTGGCAAAGCCAACCTATACGCTATTGGACCTATCTTTTGCAATATCTCGTAAGGACTTATAACTCTGGGTCTAAGCTGTCCTTTAACTCCAAATCTATTCATCCCCTTTGAGGGTGAAACCTTCAAGAAAACTTTGTCTCTTATCTCGAAACTTTGTCTCACATCTTATAGGTAAACTCAATTAGTGGCAACACATTCTCCCGATTTACTCCTCTATCAAGGATAGTAGTTCCTATAATATCTTCTATCGCCTGCTATGCTAACATTCATCCTTGTACCCAACTCTTTCTGTAACTCATCCAAAAACGTGATGTAAATTTTTTTTTTTCTGAGGTGATCTACACCGGTACTCAATGCAATCTTATAATCTCACGAACGTACAATTGTGCTAACTTATCTGGTCCATACGCGATTAGGATCGGTATGAAATGTGCAGATTTTGTTAGTCGATCTACAATCACCCAAATTGCTGTATTTCCTCTTTGACTTTTGGGTAAAGCTGTCACAAAATCCATCTCTATGTGATCCCATTTCCACTCAGGAATCTCCAACGGTTTTAACTTCCCATAGGGTCGTTGGTGTAATGCTTTCACTTGCTGACAAGCTAAGCATCGCTCTACAAACGAAGCTATGTCTCATTTCATTCCGTCCCACAAAAATCTATTTTTCACAACCTGATACATCTTTGTGCCTCCTGGGTGGGCGGTGTAAGGCGTGTCATGAGTCTCACTCATGATCGTATTCTTAAGTTCATCATCGCGGGGAATGCATCTTCTCCCCTCAAATAAGATAGCATTGTCTGATGTTTTTTTTTTTTTGTAACTCTTGAGATCTCCTGCTCTTATCCTTTCTCGTAACTTGTTCATTGTCTCATCTTTCCTTGTGTTTCAATCACCATTTTCCTCAAACTAGGCATCGTCGCAACAATACTCGCTATCGTCTCTGGTGGTTTTATCATCTCTATCATCATCTTGTCAAAGTCCTTTATAAGCTCATCCTCTCTCGTGAGAAGACATCCTAACTTTGACGAGACCTTTCGGCTCAATGCATCGACTACTACATTGGCCTTGCCAGGGTGATAATTAATGTCGCAGTTAACATCCTTTACTAATTCGAGCCATCTCCTTTGCCTCATGTTAATATCCTTATGCTCGAAAAAGTATTTCAAAGTTTTGTGGTCCGTGAAAATCTCACATCTAACTCCGTAGAGATGATGTCTCCAAATTTTCAGGGCATGCACAACGGCTGCAAGCTCTAAATCATGCGTTGGATAATTTATCTCGTGGGGTCTAAGTTGTCGTGATGCATAGACTATAACTCTTCCTTCTTGCATCAAAACACATCCTAGCCCACTCTCTAACGCATCTGCGTAGATGGTATACTCTTTATCCATTTCTAGGACTATCAGCACTGGTGTTGTAGTCAATTTCCTTTAAGCTCTTAAAAACTCTTTTCACACTCCTCTTTCCAATTGTATTTAGCTTATTTTCTAAGTAATTGTGTCATCGGTCTTGCTATCGTGGAAAATCCTTCAATAAACCTCTGATAGTATCCTGCTAAGCCTAAAAAGTTGAGAATCTTGTTAGGCGTAATTGGTGATCTCCACTCATGTACAACTTGTACCTTGACGGGGTCAACTTTAGTTCTTTCGGATGATACAATATGTCCTAGAAAAGTTACTTCGTTCAACCAAAACTCGCACTTGGTGAATTTGGCAAAAAGCTTCTCAACTCTTAGCGTTTCCAACATCGTTCTCAAATGTTTTGGCGCTCCTGCTCATTCTTCGAATAGATGAGAATATCATCTATGAAAACTAGGACAAATTTATCCAGTTATTGATGAAAACTCAATTCATGTGATCCATGAAAACTACTGGTGCCTTCGTCAAACCGAATGGCATAACTATGAACTCATAGTGCTCATACCTCATTTGAAAAGCTGTCTTAGGTGTATCCTCCTGTCAAAATTTGAACTAGTGGTATTATGATCTCAAGTCAACTTTCAAGAAAAACTCGCTCCTCGTAATTGATCAAACAAGTCATCTATCCTCGGCAAAGGATATTTGTTCTTGAGTGTCAATTTATTCAGCTCTCGATAATCTATGCACATTCTCAACGTGCCATCCTTCTTTTTGACAAAAAGGACTGGTGCTCCCCACAGGGATACACTATGTCTAATAAAACCTAACTCGAGCAATTCTTGTAGCTGAATCTTCAGCTCTTGTAGCTCCTTAGGCGCCATTCTATAGGGTGCCTTCGACACTGGTGCTGATCCAGGTTCTAGGTCGATAGTGAACTCCAACTATCTTGTTGGTGGCAATCCTGGTAAGACCTCGGGAAATACATCTCTATGTTCCCTTACCACTGCTACATCCTCAAAGTTTTTTTTTTTTTCCTTCATCATTCAAGTAAACTAGGTAAGCTTGTGCTCCTTTCTTCTTTACCAATTTCGACGCCTGAAGTGCCGAAACGATTGGAACTCTCTTCTTTCTATCAATGCCGTGAAAACATGCCTGTTTCTTTCCCAGGTGGTTGGAAAGTTATCTGTCTCTTCTTACAATCAATCGGGGCAAAGTTCTCTGCTAACCAGTCCATCCTTAGAATAATGTCTACGTTCCACATAGGCATTAAGTGCAAGGTTCTTGCTTTCATCTTTAGTGATCCTAACTCAAGCTCTAAGTTAGAAATCATGTGAGAAACTGTAGTAGCTCTTCCTACAGGAGTGATTACTCTCAACTTGGGACTAGCTCGTTTTGGTTCGAGTTTGAAGGTAACATGCTTCAAACACTTAAAGAATGCGAGGCTCCTGTATTAAACAGGATTCTAACTGATGCATCCAACAACTTGCCCAATACTACCTTAAAGTCCTGCCTTAAACCGGCACATAAAACTCAGACATCTCATCATCAGTATCCATCTCCTGATGAGCAAATCGTGATAGCTCACAGAATTCTCGGTTATACTCTACAACCGATTTCTTTCCTTGCATCAAACTTCGATAGTCAGCCTCTTGCTGCTTACTGTACTCCTTGGTACATATTTCTCAAGAGTAGCCTTGAATTGTTCTCAGGTGTAGTTTACCAGTTGCTCGGGTGTTAAAGTCTTCTGACGTGCCTCTCACTAGTCTTATACATCAAAAGAATCTACTAGGATAACTCAAAAGTTGTAAGGGTTCAACACTAGAACGACATCAAAACAAATTGTTCAAGAGACTCAAATGAATGACCAGAGGGTAGAATGAAGTAACTACCAGGTCGAACAAAAATGACCTAGAGTAAGAACCCATCTGGCTTTTCAACCGAAAGTTGAAACACATGGGTTTATAAACCCAAAACACGTCTACTGAGATTTGGATCATGCGGACTGGCCAGGTCCAACATAATCACTCCCCAGTCACACGGGATATACTATCCCGAACTTGGAAATTCTGTGTCTTCTAAACCCTCAACATACTATACATAACAAAACTTAAGTTCACACCAGCAAGCTAAAAGCTTAAACTCAGGGTCCTATGTTCTAGACTCTTGTTTCGAAAGTTCAATATTTTTTTACTCTCCTCTCATGTTGCGGTGGTGGTGGCGGAGTATTATCCCGCCTATCCTTCACATCACACTCTTGATGACATCTTGGAGGCATTTTTGAAATCACAAAAGGAAAACTCAACTCGACCAACGCTCTAAGCATCCTCAAAACTCAAGTTCAATTTACTAACTCAACTTTAAGGAAAACCCTCACGGTCGCCTTAACATTCATCTGTAAGGCAATAAGCACTCACGAAATGCTAACAAAAAGACCACTCTGGTCAACCTAATATATCCATCAGTAGAATGCCTCTTTTTAGAGGGCTTACATAAAGGGGTTATTTAAACCCTACAAAAACCATAGTATCTATCGTAATGTCCCTTCTAAATCGACACCATTAATAGTACTATGTCTCGGTCTGGACCTCCTACGGTAATTGCTACCAGTTAACTCATCTAGTTGCTACTTTAGCACACTAGGAACATCCATCTATTTAACATCAGTAGGGTACTAAATTCGCATGCTTATCTATCATCATGTCAAAATCTCAAGTACCAGTATCTCCTAAGTAAGTTATATACATCGCAATGTAATTGCAACTAATCAAAAACGAGGGTGTACCGCGCATACTCTCAAGATCATCCTTAGCTCTAGCCTACATCGACTTCTCTTCTCATCCTCATCAACTCTAGCCCTCCTCGGCTACTTCTCATCCTCATTATCGTTTATCATTTTATCATCTTTGGTAACTGATACTCAAGGATCGACTCGATATCTACTACACTCTTCTAGAGTCCCTGGTAGAAAACAAGCATCCGGTCAGTAGATCCACATAGAAAATCTGGGTATCTGTAACAAATCCATCTCCTGTGGGTCCAATGCTCAAGACGACATGTCCCATCATATTGAGTGGCTTTCTTCCTTGCTCAATCCTACCACTCGATTGGTAGCACGGGGACTAGGTGCACGATGCCATCCAGTCTAGTAACAACTATAAGGCTTTCATCCTTTCATAGTCTATGAACATGTGTTTGAAAATTTGCTAGGGTATCTCTGTACCACATACTGTACGCCTCGTCCTCGTATCCGATCTTTCCTGAGTTCGATCTCACAGCAGTCCACTTTCGTGCAGTGCCAACAGTCCTGGCCAACCTATAAGGAGAACTTAAAGGTGACTCTAGGAACTAACTCTACTTGGCTCCAGCAACAGAAATAAACAAAACATAACTTAGCAAAACTCCTATTAAGTAGTACTGTTATCTTAAAACTCAAGCTCAAAACATCTAAATTCTCATCTCGTCCCGTCTTTACTTAGTAGGGAATCTCTCTAAACAATGATATTAGATCCCTTAATCTAAATCATCGTGACTCAGTAAGACAACTCAACAATTCTCTCTCAAAGTCATCTCCAAAGACTATGGCTCATGATACCTCCTCAAGTACCATTAAGGTTGCGTGAGCAAAACTCGCGTCACAAAACAACTCAACATATCATACAATATCTCATTGCAGCATGCTAATAACTCATCATTAATCATGCTATTATACTCAAGCTCATAACTCAAACTCATAACTCAAACCAACAAGTACTTAAAGCAATTGCTAATTCTCTCAAGCTTTAGCTCTAAGTTCTCATTTCATCCTTCTACTTAGTAAAAAAAATCTCTCTTAACAATGACATTAGATTCCTTCATCTAAATCATCGTGACTTATCACAACTGCTCAAACAATTCTCATCACAAAACATCTCAAATACATCACATCATAACTCATAATTATGCATCCTCAATCATATAACATCATATGATATAAACGCTCTCATGATTCATCATGTAACATCAACATATGCTCTTACAACATAATAACTCATTATTAATCATGTTGTCATCCTCAAACTCAAACTATGCACCTTTAAAGTGTAACATCATAACTCATCATATAACCTCAACATCATGCTCTTCAAAATTTAACGTCAAATAAACTTTGAAATTTTACATACCTCGTTGAGCCTGGTGTGATGGTGCGCTGAGCTCACGGTTGTTAATAACTATTAGTCTAGTGACTCATTCTAGACTAAACTCAAGACTTCTAATTCAGAGCTTTCCTTCGCTCTGATACCACTCTGTCACAGCCCGCCATAACTAGGGATAGTTAGGCCGAGTGATCCACGACTAGGGATGGGGTTAAAGAAGAAGGGGAAGAAAAGGGGCGTTATTTATAGCCGTAAAACTTACTTATCTTAATAAAACTCGTCATTTTTATTCATTAATACTCAATTGAAAACAGTCTATGAAAGACAGCATAAAACTTAATTAATATCATTAATCAAGTTATACATCATATGAAACCATTCTCTTAAGACTCAAAGTATGACATAACATACTATAACATCAACAACATCTTGCAGCGGAAAGTAGCTAGACATATGTATGAAGACATATTCTAGACAGGTTAAATATTTATTAACAACCCTGGAGACTCCGCTCATTGCAGCACCATCATCACATCAGCTCAACCTGCACATTTAGAAAACATATGCAGGGCTGAGTACAAAAGCACTCAGTGGGCACGTATGCCTAGGTATAAAAATACATGCTTCAAAACTATAAATTGTCATGCCATCATAATCAGTACAGCAAGGGAGTTTTTTGCTAAAAAGGCCCAAGCTTACTAAGTTCATTTGTGATTCTTAAAGTTCGTCTGATCAGACTAAGTTCTTTTGTAATCTATCATATCTGAAACTGTGTGCCGGAGAGGTGGCCACCTCTCACGGTCACTTGACCGGCCAACCCGCTAGATGACTCACGGTCACTGGTGTACACTAGCCCTGGCAGGATAGCTATCAACTGCTCAGGACCCGAATTCGATTGCATAATAACTGGCAAAGCCACATCAGATAGATATCATACCAAACATTGAAACATTTATGACAAGACAACACTTGAAATAATTTTCAGTTCAATGATTTTGCAATGAAATAACTGTTCAAACATAACATTAAACTCGTTTGATAGATATATAAAACTGAAATTAACAGTTAAATCATCTCATGCATTCATTCGTATAAGAGGCCTACGACACGCAGGGGATCTCTATATACGTATAGTAAAAGTAATGCCCACCTCGTTGTGTCTCTGTATCAATGAGTAACGTCACTCTCTCCCTCAAGTCGTTACTTCCCAAAAGGACCTTCATCGTTTATGAAGAATTGATGAGAAGTTATAAAAGAAACCTCGATTAATAATCTAATCTCTTTTATGAAACATTAGTATCTCTAATGTTCATCTCTCTTGATTGTTAATCAATATAACAATTATTATCTCTCGTCATTACTCATTAATTATAACATCCTTATGTTATAATTAGCAGCGCTTCAATTAAAAGAAATATTTAACACATCGAAAAGTCCACTTTCTTAGCAGATCTATTCGCTCTCATCTCGTCTAATTAACCAATTAGAAAGTTAAACTTTCCATTAGGCATGTATTTGAGTCACGGGTCAACAAGAATTGACTATGCTCAAATTCTAATTTCACTAAAAATTTCGGCATGACCTATTCATATATAATGTCAGCCACGAGATTTCAACGCGTGAATCTCACTACGTGAACTCGTCTCTCGACTCAAAACTTAACATCTTGACATCTTTTCAACGCAAACCAAACAATTCAAAATCATCAAAACTCTTTATCAGTAAACTATCATTTATACTCGACACCAATTGTTCGAGTGTCAGATACCAACATTTATGTGCGTTAATCATAACTCTCACAACTCACACCATTTAGTCATATCGTATCATCCATCAAAACAAATATAATCAAGTTGTTTTCTAGAAAGTTTTGCTGTTTTTGTGTCATCTTTAAAAATTCATAACAACCAACTCAATCATCATAAACTCTCATACCAATTGATCTCAAAAACTTCATGAAGTGTAGTTCACTCTAAAAATGGTAGTTAACCAAAAAGGTTAAAGGTTTTTGGAGATATTGCTCTTTTAGTGCAGGCTGTCAAAGATTGACAGTTTCTGCCAATTTTGTTTAGGCCATTAGAAACCAAGGCAAACCTTAATAAAATTCCATCAAATTTAATCATCCAAAACTAAAGGTATCCTTGAAGATTTGGTTAAAATTTCACAAGAGAAAACGTTCATATGATCTGCCAAATAAACAATGAAACTCATACACTTTTACTGTTGGACAAATATGACAGCAGAACAGGGCATTTTTGAAATAATAAACTGCTCTGTTTCAGAGGTCATAAAAATCGAAATCTTATGTTTTTAGAAAAGTATTGAAGTCTAGTTTCGTTTAAAAAAAACGGTGATGCAAAATCCTTCATGGATTAATAGATATAAACGTTTTTGTGAAGTCTACCAATAGTTGACAGATTCTGTCAAGGATTTTTCAAAATATCTTTAAAATAGCAAACATCATCCAAAAGACATGAAATTTTGCAGCAACGAAAAACACATATCATAGATAAACATACTAAAATTTCAGAGCCATCAAGCAATGAAAACTCATCGAAACATAAGCTTGAAACTACTGTAAAATTTTGACAGAATTCCAGTTTTAATTTCGTTCAACAATTATCATCCATAAATTGTAAATCAATTAGCATGCTCATGTGATATCGTAGAACACATATACGCAATAATATTCATTATGCAACGTCTCAAACTTCACGAATTTAAATAATCATACTCTAAAAATTTATACAATTTTCGTGCTTGGAAAAATACGAATTTAATATATATCGATTCTAGCATACCCCTAAGCACATGTAATGACCCGACTTTTTATTAAGGATTATATACTTTTAATTACTGATTTAAGGATTTATTATGGTAATTAGAGTTCAGCTTCCATTAATAAAATACGAACTTATATGAATTTGATAATTTATATATGTGATGATTTTTTTTTTATTTTCAATAGATGATGCACTCAAAATATATTTTGAGTCCATTAATTTATTGTGGAGAATTTAACACTGAAGTGTTAAATATGAATCTTTTATCGATTGTTTACTTAAGCCCATGAGTAATTTATTTTATGTTAGAAGCAAGCTCAAATGGATTTTATGCTTCAATAAGAATTAGGCTTATATGTCTTAATGTATTTAAATGAGTTTGGAACCTTATAATTAATATAATAATCTCTTAGATTTTTTTTAATTAGAATAATGGCAAGCATGCTGAATCCTAAAGCATGCTGAAGAAATTCTTGCTACGCATGCTGAAGAAATTCTTCAGTCACACATGCAGGCTGGAAGTATTCATACCTGCAAGTTGAAAAAAATTCCACAATCCTCATCCATCCAAGCCACCCCATTTTTCTTTAAAATCACAGCACTTTCACCATTATTTTCCATACTCAACGTCTCCTACGTTCATTCCTCCAACCAAACTTCATGGTAATTATTACAAGTATTTCTCCATCTCATTTCTTTGTCATTTACAGAGCACCTTCTGATATCCTATTATTCATGCTTATTATGCAGAAACAGTAAATCATTATCTACCAATTCAAGGTTACTTTCTAAATCGAAATACTCCATTTCTGTATCAAGTTCATAACTCCAAAAGAACCACCAACGCATACAACTGCTCATATTCCTCTTTATGTGCATACAACTTGTGTATAAACTCGTTTTAACATTGATGTTCGAAAGGCTGAATTTGCAAGTGAGGTGTTTATATGCAGTGTGATTAATTGAAGAACAATTAAAGATCTTGACTTTTTACATGGACATATAGAGATAATTATTTCCTGACTATGTATGAATTTTGCTCAAATCATCTATGCTATGACTGAAATTGTGGCTTGAACCTACTGTGTGTGTGAGTCGAAATCAGAGGGAGGCGGCAGCCGCGGTGGCTCGTCGCCGGCGACGGAGCGGCGGCGGTGAACCTGCCGTTGTCTCCGATCTGCCAAGAAAGGGGAAAAGATGAGGAAAAAGAAAAAAGAAAATGAGAATAGGGAGATCCGGGGGCTTACCTTTGTGAGACGGTGCTCGGCTCCTCACAGCGAATCCGACGACGAACGGCGGCGGCCGTGCTCTTCCACGGCCAGGCGATGGCCGTGAACACCCAAGGCGGCGGCGTGCGGCTGACTTTCAGCGGCGACTCCGGGCGAGAAGCAACAGCAGCTCCAGCGGCTTCCAGTCGACGGTGCTCGCCGAGATCCAGTTGCAGCGACGGCGGATCTGCCATGGAGGAGAGGCGGAGGCGACGGAGCGGCGGCGTGGTGGCGCTGCTGTGCCTTTCCAGCGGCCGAGACAGAGAGAGAGATAGAGGAGAAGAGGGGGGGAAGAGTTCGGGGAGAGAGAAGGAGAGGCCGCGCCGCTCGCCGGCGGCGACGGCGCCGTTGAACGGCAGCGGTGGCGGCAGAAAACAGAGAGAGAGTCGGGAGAGAGAGAGGTCCGAGAGAGAGAGTGAGAAAGAAGAAAGAAGAGGCGCAGCTTTGGTGTTATGTGTGTGTTTGAGTGTATTTAGTGTGTGTGTATATTTAGGTTAGGATTTGAGCCGGGTTTGGGCCGGGTTTCAGCCGGGTTTGGGCCGGGTTTGAGCCGGGTTTGGGCCGAAAATATTGGGCTCCTTCTTGGGCCGATTTAATTAAACTCTTGGGCCGATTTAATTAAATTGTTTGGGCCGATTTAATTAATTGTTTGGGGCTTATTCAAAGAAAAACATGATAGACTTAATTTATCTAATTAATTTGGGCTTATATCTATTTAAATTATTTGAGCTCTTAATTATTAATTTAAATTGAGCTTGATTAATTTAATTATATATTGACCTTTAAATTAATTATTTAAATGGAGTTCTTTATTTCAAGTATTTATAAATGGATTATAAAATGAAATATTTTGAGTTAAACTCTCATTTAAATTAATTCTTTTCAAATGACTTATTAATATGGATTATTTGAAAATGATTAAATGATTTTAAAAATAAGAAAGCATGATCTATGATGATATGATTTATCTATGTAATATTATAGGATTTATTTTTTTTAAATAACGGAATATTTGACTTGATGACATAGATAGAACGAGTTATGATTAATGCGCATGTTGATGTTCGAATAAATAGTTTCGAACCTAAATGATAGTATGTGATAATGTTTTGAGTCTAAGGTTTTGACGAGATAAGATTAATATTAAAATTTACTAATTATTTTAAGGATGATGATGGGCTCACTTATTGGGCTTCATGATTTTATTATCTTGGGCCTCATTTGTTGGGCTCTAGAATTTAATTGATGTTGGGCCTAATATTATTAATGCACTGGGCTTCGAATTTGTTCATTTGGGCTCGAATTAAATTCCTTTTGGGCCTAGTTTATTTTATTGGGCCGGAGATTAATTCAATTGGGTTTTGCTTATTTTATTTCCATTGGGCTAATATATATATTGTTTGGACTCTATTATTTTTATAAATGGGCTCTTATTATTTATTTTGATTGGGCTTCTATTAATTGTTAATAATGAATTTATTATTTATTATTAATTGAACTCCTACTATTTTAAATTGATTAAGTTCAATGAAATTTATTAGTTAAGCCCAATGAGATTTATTAATTTAGGCCCCATTATTTAATCCTAATTATTTTAATTAGTGATAAATTTTAAGACTTACTAATTATTAATTAGTAAGTGAATTAGATTATTTTAAGATGAGTAGATTATTAAAGATCAATAATCCGACCTCATAAGACGAGATTTAATTCCTTAGATAGGATTAGCATCTCATAATTTAATTAAAGGAATATGAGTCATGCATAATCATTTCACGCATCCTCATTTATTGAGATTTTTCGAGAATTAGAATCTTATTTTATTTTCTCGAATTAAAGGTCAAGCACCAGAGTTAGAGCTAAACCGTGAGTCTGCTATTCAGGTAGGCTTTCTACGTATAAACTAAAATTATATATTAGAATTGTTAAGACTTTATGCTTATGAATTTAAATGATATTGTCAATGCCTAAATGCTTTATGTTTTATTATTAATTGCCTATCTGATGTTAATCGAATTCGGATTCTGGATGGGACCGCAAATCCCTTCGGAATTAGTGTACACCTTGTGATCGTGAGTCATCTAGCGGGTTGGCCGATCATAGTGTCCGTAGAGGGAGGCCTCCCTCTCGGCACGAGTTACTGATATGGTGATTAATGATATAAAATACCTGCGCGGGTTATTGATGAAAGAAATGATATTATGTTTGGTAAATACGAGTCTTTAAAGGAAAACCCTCGTATCTTACTACTGTTGAAAGGCTTGACAATAAAATATTATGCATGTATGTAAATTTCGGCAAGTGTCCACTAAGTACTTTTGTACTTAGCCCTGCATGTATTTTTAAATGTGCAGATTGAGCGGTGATCGAGGATGTAGTGTGCAAGCGGAGCTTTGTCAAACTAGGATGATTACCTCAGAGTAGAGTATATGTCTTCATACATATACTCAAATTGTTATTCCGCTGCGAACACTGATTATGTTAAGATATTATGTCAAACAATATGTATTATTTAATAATGTACTAAAACTATTGAGTACCCCGTTTTGGGATAATATTATGTACGGTTCCCTTGTGGCCTTCATTGATATCTAGATATTTCGATTGATTTCCTTATACAAGTCGAGTCATCAAGAAACCGAATATGCCCCTTTCTTACTCCCGCTCCTAAATTCCCTCCCTTAGTCGCGGTTTCCCCGAATTTGCTATCCTTAGCAAGTGCGGTCGTGACAGAATGGTATCAGAGCATTTCTTTTGCTCTGAGTACTACTCATTCCTTCTAAGTTGAGTCTAGATTAAGTAAGTTAATACACTTTTGAACTAGTTGACAAAAGCTTGGCACTACATCTCGTCACGCTCAACGGAGGTTATGGTAAGTACTTCCAAGTTTTAATTAAGTTAATTTCTTGAAATGTATGAAGCATGAATAAGTATGACTATTGTATGAATCACAAGAACTTAGAACTGTTAAGTTATATATGCTCACTCTCACGACGGAACATAGAAGAGAACTTAGGGAGATGCCTTAACTTTTTCTTCATGTTACGATGACATCGACAATGACGGTCGAAATAGAGAAAGAAGAATCACACGAAGGGTCGCATGATGAAACCACGAGCATGAAGATTAAACAGCGTAACGAACGCCAATAGTACGTTGATGACATGGGCATAGCTTAAATATTCGAGTGTTTTTCTACGATGAGATCCCGAATTAGCTTGGCCTTTTGAACTTATTTTGTTGAAACTTTTAGTGCTCGTTGCTAGATTTAAGAAAATATCATCATCACATAACAAGCCCTAAGTTCGGGAAACAACGACACTAGAACTATATGATAGTCGAATTGGTAATCTGTGATTAAGTATTAAGAACCTGTATGGCTTGTGTAAATGCTAGATTTAGATGATGAGGTGTTTTTGCACGTTATGGTTATTGAACCAAACTTGTTTTCCGATTTTAGATATTTAGAACCTTATCGCCTTAAGTTACTTGTCGTGTGCTACTTTTGACGATAGAACTTCCTTTGTTAGATGGCGAGGACTGTTTTCACCCGACGACGACCACTGCCCCCATGGGCTAGTCCAGAGGAGGTCGAGCGGTCCTACCGCACCTATGCTCCATGTCACGGGGATAACCTCGGACAGTTCCTCGCAGGTTTTCACAGACACTGGGTCGAGGCGAGTGCACATGGAGTATCAGGATATGACGGTATCCAGAGGTTGATCTTACTGTTACCTTCCGAGTGGCAGGGATGGGCTAGGCAGATCTCTACCCAATATATCTTTCGCCGAGAAAATTACCACGACCTCATGGGAGACTTCCCTAGCTTTATTGCAGAGCTTCAGATCTGTTTCACTTTGTGGGGCCGTGCTCCTCTAGGGCCCTACATCCTTCCGGGAGACTACGTACAAGTGGGGACGCCTATGCCAGCGGAGACACCCGCTACTGCCCCTGAGTCTCCGATGGTCTTGCCACGAGATTCTACACCACGTGCCTCAGTTCTAGGGCGCCGTGGTAGGCACGATGACGAGGCAGGCCCTTCTCGTCCTCGGGCTCGCAGGGATTTCCCATCGCCTCCTGACTCAGCGATCCGAGCTACTACTCCTCCACCACCACTGATACCTACGATAGACGCAAGGTTTGAGGCTGCCATGGCAGATGTCGACAGGGTCATGGCCAACATGAGGGAGTTTCTAGATAGGGGCAAATACCCTATGCAGGAGAATGACGATACAGCGCAGTATGGTACGATAAGGATTACTCGTCCTGAACCCGTGCCAACTCCAGCTCCGATCAAGCCTCGTGCCACGGCCAGGATCAGCACCAGAGACGATCCGATCCGTGAGATTGTGGACGATATCTTCCGCTCAGCCCAGATCATGCAGGAGACAGGCGAGGGCCAGGGAGAGACTCCGTTGCCCAGCTGGGAGCCGGGCGAGGATGAGGAGGAGGACCCCGAGGAGGATGAGGAGGAGGACCCCGAGGAGGATCCAGAAGAGGACCCCCTGGCGTCACCGAGGAACAGTCGTACCGCGACTCAGAGTTCATAGATTTGATAGTTTTAGCTTGTGAATGTACTCCGGAAACAATAATTCGTTCCAATGACTATGATTTTATTTATGTTGTTTCTAGCTAGCATTAGTACGGAAATGTTGGTCTCTAGGACGTTCCGTGAATAAAAACCCTTTTGTGATTGCTTAACTAGTAAGCCGATACATCATAGGGAGTACTAGATAGACTTTACTTACATTTTGGGTTGACAATGTAAAAGCCCTCGATAAGACAATTTTCCATGAGATATAAATGACCCTAGCATGGGTTTTCTACGACGATCTCGTGTATGTTTTATGTTTCTCTACGGGTTTTATTCTTCACGAGTCAGTTAAGAATGTAGTAGCTTTGAATAATGTGACTTGTGTATACAACGGTTCCTGTTAATATCTTAGTTTTGGAGTTATGATAAGTTAAATTTAACAAACAGTTCTTTATTAATTGCCTTAGAGATTCCTGTATAGAATGTATTAAAAAGGGTGTTTGTAATTTGCAGAATGCCGCCTAAACGAGGTCGCCCCCCTAGGAGAAACGTTAACAATGATGGAAATCGCGATGAAATACCTGAAGGGCGGCGAAACGACAGGGAACCTACCCCACCCCCTCCACCCCCTGCTAGAAGGACTGAAGAACTGTTTCTTCGACAGAATCCGCCCACATTCACTGGGACAGGCGACCCAGCCGAGGCCGAAGCTTGGATACGCGCCTTGGAGCGTATCTTCACCTTCCTACACTGCACAGAAGAGGAGCGACTCTCGTGTATGTCTTTCCAACTAGCCGGATCGGCTGACTTTTGGTGGGAAGCCCGCCGAAAGACTCTGACTCCCGAACAATGGGCAGCATACACTTGGGAAGACTTTAAGACGGGATTATATGATAAGTATATTCCCAAAAGCTACAGAAAGAAGAAGGAGGCTGAGTTCTATAGCCTGAAACAAGGGAAGAAGACGGTGACAGAGTATGACAGAGAGTTCTGCGATTTATCGCGTTATGCTCCACAACAGGTGGATACTGATGAGAAAATGGCGGAGAAATTTTGTGCCGGTCTGAGGCACGAGATTCGGATGACTCTAGCTAGTCATGGTGGACTCTCATACACTGAGTCTTTAAACAGGGCACTGGACATCGAAGCTGCGATGCCAGTAGAAAGGTTGGCTCCGCCACAGACCTCAGCGCCAGCCAACCCACCTGCACGCCCTCAGAACTTTAAAGGGAAGCGCAACTGGAACGACCATAGAGGAAATGAAAACCAGACTAACAAGAGGCCATGGCAAGGAAATGCGCCGTTGGGACAATATCAGCAACAAGGACAAGGGAAGCAACAGGGTCCTGCCCCAGCTGGAGGCAGCCAAAGACAAAATGAAGTTCCCCTTTGTCCAAAATGCCACAAACCACATCGTGGTGTCTGTAAGGCTGGAACTGACAGTTGCTACACGTGTGGCCAGAAGGGCCACTACTCCTCACAATGCCCCAACAAACAGCAGGGCGCGGCAATCAGGGCCACTTATGCCCAGCCCCTGCAAGCAGTTCAAGGGCAACACCAGCCCCGCCAACAACAGCCATACCAGCAACAATACCAATACCAGCCCCGCCAACAACAACCATACCAGCAGCAATACCAAAACAAGCACCAACAGCGCCAACAGCAACAGAGGCGGCAGCAACCATTGCCGCAGCAGGCGAGAGCCTTTGCTCTCACCCAAAACCAGCCCGAGAAAAACCAAGGAAACCTGGCAGGTATGGGCAAGCTTAAAGGTTTTTCCATAATGATTCTGTTCGATACTGGTGCCTCGCATTCTTTTATATCTGCCCCTTGCGTAGATACCTTAGAAATCGAATCAGAACGAGCTAAGTGTGCCTTAAGAATCACTACACCCTCAGGAGGAAGATCTACCACCACACATGTTTGCTCGAACGTAGAATTTGAAATAGGAGAACTTAAGATGGTAGCGAACAATCTTAATATTCTGCTCATGGGGGACGTAGATATAATCTTAGGAATGGACTGGCTAGCTGAGAATCACGCCACCATCCTTTGTAGTGAACGAAAAATTTCTATTCGACCACCTGGAAAGGAACCGACGGAATTTCACGGCATAGGTATGAAGAAAAGAGTACCAGTGATATCCGCATTACAAGCCAGAAAAGAGATGATGAAGGAAGGAAGCACAGCTTATCTCGTCTACCTAAACGGGGAAGCTAGTGAAGACAAGAAGGTGGAAGATGTGGCAATAGTACGAGACTTTCCAGAAGTTTTTCCTGAAATATTGCCAGGACTACCTCCAGACAGGCAACTAGATTTCACCATTGATCTAGAACCTGGATCTGCCCCAGTATCAAAGGCACCGTACAGGATGGCCCCAAAGGAACTACAAGAATTAAAGGTGCAACTACAGGAACTCTTGGACTTGGGTTTCATCAGACCCAGTGTCTCGCCTTGGGGAGCGCCTGTACTCTTTGTCAAGAAGAAAGATGGAACCATGAGGATGTGCATTGATTATCGAGAGTTGAACAAACTGACGCTTAAAAACAAATACCCTCTTCCAAGGATAGATGATTTGTTCGATCAACTCAAAGGAGCCAGTGTATTCTCAAAAATAGATTTAAGGTCTGGGTATCATCAACTGAAGATCAGACCAGAGGATATATCTAAGACCGCTTTCCGCACAAGATATGGTCACTATGAATTCGTTGTCATGCCATTTGGTCTAACCAATGCACCGGCAGTATTCATGGACCTCATGAATCGAGTTTTCCATCCATACTTAGACAAATTTGTCTTAGTATTTATAGATGATATCCTCATCTATTCTAAGAATGACCAAGAACATGAAAATCATTTAAGAATCATCCTGGAGACATTAAAGACGGAGAAGTTGTTCGCCAAATTCAGCAAGTGCGAATTTTGGTTGAAAGAAGTAATGTTTCTAGGGCACATCGTATCAGCAGATGGAATCAAGGTGGACCCCGCCAAGGTGCAAGCAGTGCGCGAGTGGAAATCACCAACCACACCTAATGAAATCCGAAGTTTCTTAGGTTTGGCAGGATACTACCGGAGATTCATCGAAGGATTCTCTAAAATAGCGAGACCAATGACGCAATTACTTCGCAAAGGAATCAAGTATAAGTGGAACGAAGAGTGTGAAGCCCGCTTCCAAGAGCTGAAGAAGAAATTGACAACTGCACCAGTGTTAGCAGTTCCAGCAGCCGATAAAGAATACGTGATCTTCACAGACGCGTCCAAAAATGGGCTAGGTTGTGTGTTGATGCAAGAAGGAAAGGTCATTGCCTACGCCTCGCGACAACTAAGGCCACATGAATTGAACTACCCCACTCATGATCTGGAACTGGCAGCAATTGTGCATGCTTTGAAAATTTGGAGACACCATCTATACGGAGTTAGATGTGAAATCTTCACTGATCACAAAAGCCTTAAGTATTTTTTCGAGCAGAAAGACTTGAATATGAGACAGAGGAGATGGCTCGAACTCGTGAAGGATTACGACTGCGGTATCAACTACCACCCGGGAAAAGCTAATGTAGTAGCTGATGCTTTAAGTCGTAAAACTCAATCCGAGTTAGGACTTCTTCTCACTCAAGAGGACACGCTTGTAAGGGATTTTGACAAATTGAAGATAGAAGTGGTTCAGCCACCGGCAACGACAAGAGCAATTATTGCAACTCTAGTAGCCGTCCCAGACCTCAGAGAAAGGATCGTCAGTGCCCAGAGAGCGGATGAGAGCTTGGAAAAAGTTCGTCTCAAGATCCGAACAGGCACGCCAGGAGGCTACCAAGAGGCAACGGATAACGCAGTTCTTTTTGAAGGAAGATTGTGTGTTCCCCATAACGAGGAACTGAGAAACGAGATCATGAGTGAAGCTCATGACACGCCCTATACCGCTCATCCCGGAAGTACCAAAATGTACCAAGATCTAAAACAGAAGTTTTGGTGGGACGGGATGAAACGAGATATAGCCTCGTTTGTAGAGCGTTGCCTTGCATGCCAGCAAGTGAAAGCTTTACATCAACGACCATATGGGAAATTACAGCCATTGGAAATTCCAGAATGGAAGTGGGAGCACATAGCGATGGATTTCGTGACGGGTCTACCCAAGACAAATAGGGGCAACACATCTATTTGGGTAATAGTAGACCGTCTCACAAAGAGCGCTCATTTTATACCGATTCCAATTACCCATGGATCGGAGAAACTAGCCCAACTGTACATTCGTGAGATTGTACGGCTACATGGAATACCAATATCCATTACTTCAGATAGAGATTCAAAATTTACTTCTAGATTTTGGATCAGTTTGCAGAAAGAGTTGGGAACGAGATTAAACTTTAGCACCGCCTTTCACCCTCAAACAGATGGACAATCAGAAAGGACAATTCAGACCCTTGAAGATATGTTGAGGACAGTGGTGCTAGACCGAGGAGGAAGTTGGGAATCAGTGCTGCCGTTAATCGAATTCGCCTACAACAATAGTTACCAGGCAACCATTGATATGGCACCTTATGAGGCGCTGTATGGAAGGAAGTGTAGATCACCACTTTACTGGGATGAAGTGGGTGAAAGAAAAATCCTTGGGCCAGATGCAGTAAGCGAGATGATTGAGACCATCCGCCAGATTAGAGCAAGAATTAAAGAGGCCCAGGACAGACAGAAGTCTTATGCTGATACCCGACGAACTGAACTACAATTTCAGATTGGAGACAAGGTTTTCCTTAAAATATCACCCTCGAAAGGGATCGTTAGATTCGGTGTTAAGGGTAAGTTGAGACCCCGTTTTGTAGGACCTTATGAGATCCTTGAAAGAATAGGTCCCGTAGCGTATAGGTTGGCACTGCCACCTAGCTTTGGAAACGTCCACAATGTGTTCCACGTGTCACAGCTGAGACGGTACGTGTTTGATCCCAAACACGTGATTCATCAAGATGAAATGATTCTTAACCCAGACTTGACGTACGAGGAAAAACCTGAAGCCATTTTGGACCGAAAGGTGCAAGAGTTAAGGAATAAATCGATCGCGTCAGTCAAAATACTGTGGAGACACCATGGACCAGAAGAAGCAACGTGGGAACTTGAGGACCAGATGAAAGAAAAATACCCAGAACTTTTCACATAGGTATGCAAATTTCGGGACGAAATTTCTTTTAAGGGGGATAGTATGTAATGACCCGACTTTTTATTAAGGATTATATACTTTTAATTACTGATTTAAGGATTTATTATGGTAATTAGAGTTCAGCTTCCATTAATAAAATACGAACTTATATGAATTTGATAATTTATATATGTGATGATTTTTTTTTTATTTTCAATAGATGATGCACTCAAAATATATTTTGAGTCCATTAATTTATTGTGGAGAATTTAACACTGAAGTGTTAAATATGAATCTTTTATCGATTGTTTACTTAAGCCCATGAGTAATTTATTTTATGTTAGAAGCAAGCTCAAATGGATTTTATGCTTCAATAAGAATTAGGCTTATATGTCTTAATGTATTTAAATGAGTTTGGAACCTTATAATTAATATAATAATCTCTTAGATTTTTTTTAATTAGAATAATGGCAAGCATGCTGAATCCTAAAGCATGCTGAAGAAATTCTTGCTACGCATGCTGAAGAAATTCTTCAGTCACACATGCAGGCTGGAAGTATTCATACCTGCAAGTTGAAAAAAATTCCACAATCCTCATCCATCCAAGCCACCCCATTTTTCTTTAAAATCACAGCACTTTCACCATTATTTTCCATATTCAACGTCTCCTACGTTCATTCCTCCAACCAAACTTCATGGTAATTATTACAAGTATTTCTCCATCTCATTTCTTTGTCATTTACAGAGCACCTTCTGATATCCTATTATTCATGCTTATTATGCAGAAACAGTAAATCATTATCTACCAATTCAAGGTTACTTTCTAAATCGAAATACTCCATTTCTGTATCAAGTTCATAACTCCAAAAGAACCACCAACGCATACAACTGCTCATATTCCTCTTTATGTGCATACAACTTGTGTATAAACTCGTTTTAACATTGATGTTCGAAAGGCTGAATTTGCAAGTGAGGTGTTTATATGCAGTGTGATTAATTGAAGAACAATTAAAGATCTTGACTTTTTACATGGACATATAGAGATAATTATTTCCTGACTATGTATGAATTTTGCTCAAATCATCTATGCTATGACTGAAATTGTGGCTTGAACCTACTGTGTGTGTGAGTCGAAATCAGAGGGAGGCGGCAGCCGCGGTGGCTCGTCGCCGGCGACGGAGCGGCGGCGGTGAACCTGCCGTTGTCTCCGATCTGCCAAGAAAGGGGAAAAGATGAGGAAAAAGAAAAAAGAAAATGAGAATAGGGAGATCCGGGGGCTTACCTTTGTGAGACGGTGCTCGGCTCCTCACAGCGAATCCGACGACGAACGGCGGCGGCCGTGCTCTTCCACGGCCAGGCGATGGCCGTGAACACCCAAGGCGGCGGCGTGCGGCTGACTTTCAGCGGCGACTCCGGGCGAGAAGCAACAGCAGCTCCAGCGGCTTCCAGTCGACGGTGCTCGCCGAGATCCAGTTGCAGCGACGGCGGATCTGCCATGGAGGAGAGGCGGAGGCGACGGAGCGGCGGCGTGGTGGCGCTGCTGTGCCTTTCCAGCGGCCGAGACAGAGAGAGAGATAGAGGAGAAGAGGGGGGGAAGAGTTCGGGGAGAGAGAAGGAGAGGCCGCGCCGCTCGCCGGCGGCGACGGCGCCGTTGAACGGCAGCGGTGGCGGCAGAAAACAGAGAGAGAGTCGGGAGAGAGAGAGGTCCGAGAGAGAGAGTGAGAAAGAAGAAAGAAGAGGCGCAGCTTTGGTGTTATGTGTGTGTTTGAGTGTATTTAGTGTGTGTGTATATTTAGGTTAGGATTTGAGCCGGGTTTGGGCCGGGTTTCAGCCGGGTTTGGGCCGGGTTTGAGCCGGGTTTGGGCCGAAAATATTGGGCTCCTTCTTGGGCCGATTTAATTAAACTCTTGGGCCGATTTAATTAAATTGTTTGGGCCGATTTAATTAATTGTTTGGGGCTTATTCAAAGAAAAACATGATAGACTTAATTTATCTAATTAATTTGGGCTTATATCTATTTAAATTATTTGAGCTCTTAATTATTAATTTAAATTGAGCTTGATTAATTTAATTATATATTGACCTTTAAATTAATTATTTAAATGGAGTTCTTTATTTCAAGTATTTATAAATGGATTATAAAATGAAATATTTTGAGTTAAACTCTCATTTAAATTAATTCTTTTCAAATGACTTATTAATATGGATTATTTGAAAATGATTAAATGATTTTAAAAATAAGAAAGCATGATCTATGATGATATGATTTATCTATGTAATATTATAGGATTTATTTTTTTTAAATAACGGAATATTTGACTTGATGACATAGATAGAACGAGTTATGATTAATGCGCATGTTGATGTTCGAATAAATAGTTTCGAACCTAAATGATAGTATGTGATAATGTTTTGAGTCTAAGGTTTTGACGAGATAAGATTAATATTAAAATTTACTAATTATTTTAAGGATGATGATGGGCTCACTTATTGGGCTTCATGATTTTATTATCTTGGGCCTCATTTGTTGGGCTCTAGAATTTAATTGATGTTGGGCCTAATATTATTAATGCACTGGGCTTCGAATTTGTTCATTTGGGCTCGAATTAAATTCCTTTTGGGCCTAGTTTATTTTATTGGGCCGGAGATTAATTCAATTGGGTTTTGCTTATTTTATTTCCATTGGGCTAATATATATATTGTTTGGACTCTATTATTTTTATAAATGGGCTCTTATTATTTATTTTGATTGGGCTTCTATTAATTGTTAATAATGAATTTATTATTTATTATTAATTGAACTCCTACTATTTTAAATTGATTAAGTTCAATGAAATTTATTAGTTAAGCCCAATGAGATTTATTAATTTAGGCCCCATTATTTAATCCTAATTATTTTAATTAGTGATAAATTTTAAGACTTACTAATTATTAATTAGTAAGTGAATTAGATTATTTTAAGATGAGTAGATTATTAAAGATCAATAATCCGACCTCATAAGACGAGATTTAATTCCTTAGATAGGATTAGCATCTCATAATTTAATTAAAGGAATATGAGTCATGCATAATCATTTCACGCATCCTCATTTATTGAGATTTTTCGAGAATTAGAATCTTATTTTATTTTCTCGAATTAAAGGTCAAGCACCAGAGTTAGAGCTAAACCGTGAGTCTGCTATTCAGGTAGGCTTTCTACGTATAAACTAAAATTATATATTAGAATTGTTAAGACTTTATGCTTATGAATTTAAATGATATTGTCAATGCCTAAATGCTTTATGTTTTATTATTAATTGCCTATCTGATGTTAATCGAATTCGGATTCTGGATGGGACCGCAAATCCCTTCGGAATTAGTGTACACCTTGTGATCGTGAGTCATCTAGCGGGTTGGCCGATCATAGTGTCCGTAGAGGGAGGCCTCCCTCTCGGCACGAGTTACTGATATGGTGATTAATGATATAAAATACCTGCGCGGGTTATTGATGAAAGAAATGATATTATGTTTGGTAAATACGAGTCTTTAAAGGAAAACCCTCGTATCTTACTACTGTTGAAAGGCTTGACAATAAAATATTATGCATGTATGTAAATTTCGGCAAGTGTCCACTAAGTACTTTTGTACTTAGCCCTGCATGTATTTTTAAATGTGCAGATTGAGCGGTGATCGAGGATGTAGTGTGCAAGCGGAGCTTTGTCAAACTAGGATGATTACCTCAGAGTAGAGTATATGTCTTCATACATATACTCAAATTGTTATTCCGCTGCGAACACTGATTATGTTAAGATATTATGTCAAACAATATGTATTATTTAATAATGTACTAAAACTATTGAGTACCCCGTTTTGGGATAATATTATGTACGGTTCCCTTGTGGCCTTCATTGATATCTAGATATTTCGATTGATTTCCTTATACAAGTCGAGTCATCAAGAAACCGAATATGCCCCTTTCTTACTCCCGCTCCTAAATTCCCTCCCTTAGTCGCGGTTTCCCCGAATTTGCTATCCTTAGCAAGTGCGGTCGTGACAGCACAAATATCAAGTCAAAACGATCAAACAAAAATCGAAAGACAAGCTAATATGTGAAAAACGGGGCTGCCCTCATGGGTTTCATAGCTACGGTTCATTCCGTTCTTACTCCCTTCATTAAACATGCTCAACATTTACCCAAGAACAACATACTAAAATTTCACGACGATCCGACGTCGTTTCAAAATAAAGTCGAGAATCGACGTTTTTCGACGTCGACGAAAATCGAAAATAAAACCATCAAAACGTAGGTAAAGATCTTACCTACTTAGATACGTGATCGAAAAGATGATCGGCGCTCGTCTCGGTGCTCAAATCGGAGGTCAAAAGCTCCGTCCAAGCTTAAATGGAAAATGGCGTGTGTAGTGTGTGTTTTAGGTGTTGTGTGTGTGAATATGTGAGTTGTGTGTGTGGTGTGGGCTGATATAGCGTGAGTTAGTGAGTGTTTGACTGAACTTGGGCGGTTGGGGGGTGGTTTTGGTGGGGTAGGGTTAGATATTTAGTCGTTAAATATCTCGTCTCGTCTCGTCTCGTTTTAACGACTAACAACCCATACTCTTCGTTACTCGCCCTCTCAACCTCTACTCACTTTCATTACACTCGTAATTCTATATAAATATAGAAAACGCAAGCTCGTTCTCGAAATTCTGATAAACGAGCTCGGTTCGTTTATCGAGAAATCCCGATTTAGTATTCACTCGTCGTCCAAAAATAAAAACTTTCATTATTGGACTCGTATCGAAAAACTAAGAATATTTCTCGACGACGTGCACGTAAGATTTTGAAAGTCGACAAAAAGACGAAATAGCCGTATTTTACTATTCATCGTCAAAAAGTCAAAAATTTCAAAAACGTCTTAACGGACTCAGATTTCACTTCCGAGTTCACCGTTCTCATTCAAATAATTATCTAGAATTATTTGAATACTCAAACTCAAATACGGATATAAAATCCCACATCATTCTCACATCATCAAAAGAACATCTCAACATTTTTAAAATATAACAACAAAACTTCATATAACTCTTCATCTCTTTACAAAGTAAATCAAACAAGGGATCTAAACCCTAATTACTCAAATTCAAGCAATTAAACACGTCATCAAAAGCCCGGGTATTACAATCAACCTACCAGACCTTAGTATTCACGAGTCTCCCACTCAAGGTGAATCACTTTACGAGTCTAGACTGATTCACAATATATACCAACATTGGAACAAGTTCAATAATACACTCTATTTATATATATTATTATATACACAAAAATGCATGGGTGCTGTGGTATTACGGAAGGATCGAGAATTACTCGATCCTTGGGAAAAGGTTCAAATGAAACCTTTATTATTACTCTCCGTCCCCCAAATAATATCATATCCGATTTGGGACATTACCCCACCACTAATAATACTTTATTTATTCTTACTTCTCAATCTTTCACCATTCTCAATACTAATTATAACACATTTTCACCACTTTCAATACTAATTATAATTTCTTTTCTCCACTGCTAATACACTTAATAATTTTTCCTTAAAACCAGTGTCGTCCCCTACTAAGAAGTTATTTGGGGGACGTAGGGAGTATTTTTTGATGATATGGCATCCAAATATGTTGTGACAATCCAGTGAGCAATATCAACTTTTTGGAGCTGAAAACCGATGTGAGGTACAACTAATACACAATATGTTGTGGCAATCCAGTAATATACCCTAAGGATGCGTCCTCTTTTGTTGTAAATTTATCATGGGAAAATGAGGGATAAACAAAATTTCACCCTTTAAATCCTTCATTTTTTCCCTCATTTCTTACAAAATAGAATTTGACCCTTACTCATTTCTCCTTTTCACTGCAAAGGAGGGCTAATATTATCTCTCTATTTTTGGTATAATGAAGAATTTGATACGTAATTACAATTAATTATAATGAAGTGTGTATTTTAGTTGCTCATATTCTTGGATTATTTATGCTTTAATGAAACGATCCACTGCCTTTAACATTTTGGCATTTTAAAGTAAACGCCGAAATGCAACGATCCACTGCCTTTTAAGTAAACACCCTCTGCTAACCCCTGCATGCGTTTTTTCATCAAACACTTGGGTTCATTCTTTTAGGCATTTTATCAAACAGTTGTGCTCAGCCTCATCCTTTTGATCACATTCCCATATCTCTCCTTATATGAAACCGCATTTTCTATTTCTCATATATTTCCTATATAATATTTCCATCATTTCTAGCTCAACAATAATTCTTCTAGCAAAATTATCATTTCAAATGCACTCTTTTTCCCGATCAAAAAAAAAATGCACTCTTTTCCTTTTCTACTTTCTCTTCTGCATAACAGAAATACTAATCCACCATAAAAATAATCATAACTTTTTCTTAATGATACGATGAGGGCACAAAGTTGAGGGCACAAAGTTGAGATGATAAAATCATACATATTGGCGAATGTTGCCGCCGGCTTCCTCTGACTTTTGGATGCTGAGGGGAGGGGTGGCGGTGAAATACCAGGAGTTGATGATGAATTTGATGGTTGTTTCCATGTCCACCTGCCGCAGAGACCGAGATACGATTTTAGAAACAAACGGCAAAATTACAATTTCACATATAAAAAATAAAAGACGATTAATAAAGCGCAACATGTTGGTAAGATGCTTCCAACCAATAGGTCGGGATTGTATATCGTGTGAGTGTGTTTTTCATTTTTTAGTAATAACATGTCGTGCTCGGGGCTTTTTTCCGTATCTGCCCCTGCTTCCCGTCGTCGTGCCCGACTCGTCGGTTTTTGTCATGCGGAGGTAGTGTTGAGTTGTCTTCCACTTTGATGTGGGCCCCAAACCTTTTGACATTTGAGCCACAACTTTTTGACTATTAGTTGTGTAATTTAATTGATCAAACGTGAAGCAGTGGAGGAGTTCAACAATTGGCAGCTGCAGCCCACCAAATTGGAAGAAAGTTTGCAGCAATTGTCAACAAACAGCAGCCCAAACCTCTTATAAATTGAGGCTCATTCTGCCAAATGAAAGTGTGCAGAAGTGCGAGAGGTGTGAGGCAAAACAAGAGAGAGTTTGGTGAGTGCATTTGAGAGAAGAAAATTGTGAGGAAAAATCATAGGATTTTTCATCTCTCTTAAAATAGTAGCTCAGTTCTCTTGTGTTTTTCCAAGTTATTAAACTTGAGTTTTGTGTTTCCCCTATTTTGTGTAGGGAGATTTTTGTAAACCTACTATATACATAGTGGAAGATTTTTAGACTACGGTCTCGTGGTTTTTCCCAATTTGGGTTTTCCACGTAAAAATTCTTGTCTCATATTTTTCTTATATTTTGCACCAAATATTTTTCTTGGTTTGGATCCCATTTTGTAATCCAGCAAGAGGGAAAAGAATTACCCTGGTTCCGCTGTGCAAGTGTCATTTATTTGGACACTCGTGAATATTTATTCACCACTTTTCCCAACAGGTAGGTGGTGGCGTCGGTGAAGTTGGCGTCGCCTTCCAAGCGTAGGCCTTCCGAATGTGGCGGCTTTTGGTAGAAGTCGTAGGTGAAGGAGACTGCATCGCCGACCGACACGGTGGCGAGGAGGAGGGCGATGGAGGAGAGGAGAGGAATTAAGGTTTGGAGAAGGTTGGCCATTGCTTAAATGATTTGGATGTAGTGGATGATGGTGGTATCGATCTGTTGCTCCTATTTATAGTTGTAAATATATATTAATAATGGTATCATTCAATCATTATACTTTAGGCCGGCCGGGCCGGATCCTCTATTCCAAATTCTATGTCTCATTGTTCATATTCACTATTAATTTCACTATTTCAATAATTAAAAAAATTCATAGAGTTTGGGGCAGAGGATCCCGTTTGAATCCCACATGGATCCTCTGTCCCATAACTTATTGTGTTCCTTCCCATTATTAATCTCGATATTATATTTCTACTTTGGAGTTAATTCATTATAAACCCATGAAAGATCAGACGAAATTCATCCAATAAACATTTATAAATTTATATTTAAATTTTGTTTCGCGGGTATCTGATAGATAATAGGTATTCGTGGGTGGCGAATTTGGGTAGCATTTGATATTCATAGATAGTTTCATGATTAAAATCCAATATTCATTTAGTTCACGGGTATGGGTATGAACAGCCACTATCTGTGTACGTCATACCTGATTGCCAGTATGACAAATATAAAAGTTGTGAGATGCACAGTAGCTTAATTATTCAAATAGAAATATCATCACATGTGCATTGATATTTCACAAAATAAATACTACTACTAATAAATACTCCCTCCGTCCACCAAAGATATGCCACTTTACTTTCGGCACGAGTTTTAATAAAATGTGAGTGAAGTTGGTAGTGGAGTAAGGGTCCCACTTTAAATGTGAGTGGAATGGTATGGACCTTACTACTAAAAATGGATGTGGCATATTTTTCGTGGACGAACGAAAAAGAAAATTGTGGCATATCTTTGGTGGACGGAGGGAGTAGTACTCATTGATAATGCATGCCAACACATGGTTCTTGCAAGTCATATATATACCTCATCAGCAATATAGTAAAATGATGATTTGACAACCAAGATTAAGACACCAATTATTCTTGTCGGGACACAGACATATATGCATATAGAATTAATACTCCCTCCGTCCCATTATTCATGGCACGTGCCTTTTCGGCACGGAGATTAAGGAGAGTAGTATTAAGATAAAGGTGTGTAATATTGTGTTTAAGGAATTCTTTATTGCTTTTAATTTAAGTCCTCAATTTCTTATGTCCTCAATTTTCATTCACATTCCTCAATTTACATTCTCATTAATAAAACTAATCGAAAATTTCATCAAAAATGTTCATCACCAATTTGTTTAGTAGCAGCTTTTACAAACATATCCCAAAGAAATTATGCAAACATTTCTCGAGCTGAATAAAATCTTCGAGAATTCAGCTTGAATTCATCGAGATAATTATGCAAAACCCAAAAATAATCCTCAACAATGGCAGCGGAAAATCCTCAAAATATCTCCCCTCACTGCAACTAATGAAAAGTAAAAAAAAAATCCTCAATATCTAAAGAAAACCCTATGAATCTCCAAAAAAAACGTCAACAACAGCAACGGAAAACCTCACATGGATGGACGGCGGATGGATATGTGGACGGCGGACGGATTTGGCGTCGAGCCGCTACTAGGTTTCGGTAAATGGCGGACGGATCTGGCAACGCATCGGTGCTAAGGTTTCAGTCGGAGGGGGCGACGGCTTGATGTCGGCAAGATGGAGAGGTGGGGGGGGAAGGTCAAGGCGGCGCAGGGTTTGACAAGGCGAAGGAGGCAACAACGAATGGCAGCGAGAGGGGGAAATTGGGGGTCGAGGTGGTGCAAGGCTTGAGGCGAAGGAGGTGGCGGCCAGAAGGACCTACAGATGACGGTAGTGGGAGATGAGGGAGAGGAAGGAGAGAATGTGGACGGTGGTGATGAGAAATGAGGTGGGGAGCGTTTTGGTAGGGAAGGAAATGAGGTGGGTAGCGGCTGGTAGGGTGGAGATTAAGAATTTTAATTAAGCCCTAATTATGGCCCAAAAGGGAAACAGGCCATGTTACATGGGACAGCCCGAAAAGGAATACAGGCCATAAATAATGGGACGAAGGGAGTATTATTTACTATTTCGTTTATACACGTGAATTATGCTTTGGATGCAACATCGCCACGTCTCTTTCATTTATACTTCTCTAGTGTATTGCGGACAAAATAGATAGTGTCTTTAAGAAATTAAAAATTTTCAAATACATAAGAAAGAATAATTAATCTAATTGGTGCGCCGGCAACTAAAACTTTTTCAATTCACTTTATATTTTATATACTCCCTCCGTACGATTTAATGCTCCACTTTGATGTGGGCACGAAGACTAAGAAAGCAGAAAAATGTGATGTGAATGAAATATAATGGTAGTTTACTAAAGTGATAAAAGTGTTGTGAATGGGTCCACTAGTGATAAAGTGTAGTAAATATAGAATATAAAAATGATAAAGGTGTTTTAAGGTGGGTCTATTGGTGGCAAAGGTAATAAATATAGAAAAAGAAGAAGAGTAAAAAAGTACAAAAAACAGAATAGGGCTTTAATTTGTGGACAAAAATTTAAAAGCAAGTAGGGCTTTAAATTGTGGACACATGGAGTATATGTTAACTATTTTTGTACCTTTCACGGTCGGAATAAATTCAATTTTAATTCGTTTAACATGTATGTCTAGATGTTAACCAAAAGTTGGGTTGAATCCTACTCTGTATCCTATTAATCTTATCTATCTCATTTATCAAACTAAACTCATCCCTTAATGATTTAATGTTGTCTATGTGAGAAGTGTATGTTGTACATGCCAGTATTGTCTATTCTGGGGTGCTCATAGACAACAGATATTATGTGTTGTATTTAAACATAGACAATCGACGGAAGGTAATAGACAACATATTTTATATGATGATATAGACAGTAGATCTATTATTATGTATTTTATATATTTTATATGTTGTCTATAATAATATAGACAACAGATCTAGTGTTATAGATAACAATTAATACTTGTTGTCTATATGATGATAGACAACAAGAAATATCTATCGTCTATTCTATGACAAAAAAAATTAAAAAAATTCTAATATATCTGCATCCCTGTATTACAATACCAATATATATGAAAAAATAAAAATAATTAAAAATCAAATAATCAAACAATACTTATAAACCACTAATACTCACAATCAAATATTTACACATCAGTGTAAATATTGGGTTCGAGTCCTCTGCGTGTGTTGATCAAGCGGTAAGGGGTTAATGCCTAAGGTCAAAGGTCTGGGATTCGAGTCCCCTGTGGTGTAGCCTTTTAATTTCGTTATTTAATATTGTAAATTTATATAAAAAAAAAAGTATATTTACACATCAACAATTGTATTATCTTTAATACGCCTTCATTCATCTAATAAAAAAAATCTCTAATAAAATCTCCAACTAACTCCGGTCATGATCATCTCTTGAAGGCGGAGGAAGGTGGAGTCCGTCGGGAAATGGGTACTGCCTTGATAGATGAGATCTTTCGGCTGGTCGCCCCAGAAGTCGTAGGTGAAGGACGTCGTTTGGGACAACGCCGTGTTGGAAACGGCGAGGAGGAGGACGATGGAGGAGAGGAGAGGAGTTAAGGTTTGAAGAAGCTGGTTGGCCATGGCTTAATTGATTTAGATTTAGAGATGTGGTGGATGATGGTGGTATCGATCTCTTGCACCTATTTATACTAGTATGGTTCATGCCTGTTAATAATTGTATATATCAATCATCGTGCATCTATCCCAAATTATATGTCTTATTATTCACTAATTAGATGGATTAAATCCTGATTAGTAACCATAAAATTAAACTGTCAATGAGGCCTTGCTCTAGTGGCAAAGCTGTGACACCGAATAACTTTTCTTTGTGAAATGTCTTGGGTTCAATCTCGCCTGCATGCGGTGATGTGTGTCCATTTTAGGTGGTGTGGTATTCTTGCCTGCGTGCGGTGTTGTATTGTTTAGTGTTGAGGTCCCACATGCAGAGCGTTCTTGCCTGTGTACGTGTCACAGCCCAAAACCATTTATTTTCTTTACAAATTTTATATATGAAAATTATTTAATTTTTAAGTTATAGAGTTTTTGAAATATATATAGTATCAATTTTATGTTAACTTAGTCGTGTCCCTAATTAAAAGAATGACTTTAAAATAAAACTTAAGCCTTAAAAATTTAATCTACATTCATATATGACTGAAATTACATGCATGTCTAAATATTATTTATAATTATCAATAACAAGATTAATGATTCTATATCTCTATGTTTATACATGTATTCACGTATGACATAGTATATATTAGCTATTAAGTTAAAAACTAATAAAATACTACACTTTTGCATAGGATATATATTTAATTAGTAGTAGGATAGGACACGTGTATTAATTTTAAGGGCAAGTAATCAAACTTTTGAATGATTCATCATGCTTAAAAAAAAAAGAGACCTAGATAGATGATTCATCAGATTCAAAAACAAGTATAAATAGACTTCGGGTTTGAAATTTTAATTAATTTGCAACAACAATTCAAACTGACTGTATTAAGGTAAGTAGTTACAGATTTCATACACATATTATATGATTTCGCACACATATTAGGGTAAGTATATATAAATATTTTTTAAAATCATATATTATATAATAATTATATTTAAGTTTTATATTATTCTTTATAAACTATTGTTTCATTCTATATAATTAGGTGTGGCACGACTAGGACGTAACTTTCTATTGAATTTCTCAAGTTAATCTTAGAGTTCAAGTTTCAGGTGTGAGATTTATTTAAATACATGTCGTACGTGATTATTTATTGTCCATTTTAATAAGATGTGTTTACCATATGTGTTATGACGCATATTTTTAGGATATCACTAGGTGCCCATAAATAGGATCCAGGACTTCACCGTCCTTGGATTGCCACAATGCGATTTGAGGTTTATTTTGAGGATGTCGTCAGGGGCCCGTACATAGGGTACAGGACTTTAATAGTCATTGGGTTGCCATAGTGCAAATATTGAGGATATATATGAAGTGACCGTATGTGTTACCGTTTCATTAACGTGGACAATGATTGCATGTTTAAGAGACAATAACCAATTTTTCAGACATTTGTGAACAAAATGAAGCATGTTTAGAGATCCTTAATACAGGTGTACGAAATGATGGATAAATAAGTTTGTGAAACAAATTTCACCATACCTAACCCCACAATTATTTGCGGTCGAATTTCCTCGTCACAGGAAAAAGAGATGATGACAAAAGGGAAAAAATTAATTAACAAAGTAGAAGATGCATGACAACTGTAATCTGTAAAAGAAAAATAATGCTACTAATTAAATAGTCCAAACTTCATACGTTTCATATCATAAGTGGCAGTTCTATTTTTTTTTTGCGAAAGTGAACAAAATAACGAATAATTTTTAAAGTAATACTCCCTCCGTCCCGTTATTAATGACTCGTTTCTTTTGGGCACGGGTATTTAGGAGACTAAAGTTAAGAGTGACTCATATGCTTAATGTGTTAATGTTATGTTTAATTAATCTTAAATCAATATATCCTTCACTTCTCTTCCAATCTCAAGAACTGTCGCCCAGTGGCCGACGCCTCCACCGCCCAAAATTCTGCCGCCGGATGCCGGTGGCCGGCGCATCGACCGCCAAGAACAGCAACCTCGTGGCAGCCCTCTTCAAAAACTCCAACTCCCCCCCCTGCAACTTCTATGGCCAACAATCTGCAAAAGTCACAAGATCTGCAAACAATATTCAAAAGCTCAAACTTCTATGACCAACAATCTTCATAACTCCAACTCCCTCACCCTGCAACTTCCATGGCTAACAAGGTGCAAAAAATCACTAGATCTGCGAACAATATTCAAAATCTCAAACTTCTATGACCAACAATCTTCATAACTCCAACTCCCTCCCCCTGCAACTTCCATGGCTAACAAGGTGCAAAAATCACTAGATCTGCGAACAATATTCAAAATCTCAAACTTCCATGGCCAACAAACTTCAAAAACTCCAGATCCCACAAATTCAACATACCTCGCAAAAAGCGACCATGGGAAGAAAGGCTGCGAGAGATAGACGAGCCCTAATTTCTGGCGAGGTGGAGACGGGCGAGGGAGAGGACGGAGGTCACCGGACTTCGAGTAAAGAGAGGGGCGGAGGCTACGAGATATATGCAGTCGCCGGACTTCGAGTAAAGAGAGGGGCTAAGGTAGCGGCGACGGCGAGGCTGGGAGCGCGGAGGCCGAAGGCGAGGCTGGAGGGTGGAAGCGGCGGGAGGGTGGAGGGGGCGAGAGGGAGAGACCGAAGTGGGAGAGAGAGAGAGGGAGAGGGAAATTACGTGTTTTATTAGGCTTTTAATTAGGGATTTCATTAACATTAAACACTCCCTTATTTTTTTCAAAAAAAAGGAAACGTGCCATCAATAACGGGACAACCCAAAAAGGAAAACGTACCATTAATAACGGGACGGAGGGAGTAGTAATAAGGAGATGTGTTTTGACAGAAAACGACATGAGCGGCCTAAAAATAAGAGGGAAAAAGATAATCATATAAATATTCAAAATCAAACGGATTGGCATGTATTCATCATTTTTTATTTTTTATTTTGATAATTTAACAGTACTCCCTCCGTCCGCCAAAAGTAGACCACTTTGGTTGGGCACGGGATTTAATAAAATTAGTGATGATTTTGATGTAGTGGAGAAATGGTTCCACCACTTTATGAGATGTGTGGTTGAGATTGAATTTGTTGTGATTTTTTTGTAAATAAAGAGTGTTTGTAAGGATAAAAGATTAAAGTGGGTGGTGGGACCATTTCCATAAAAGGAAAGTGGTCTACTATTTGCGGACGCCCAATATAGTAAAAATAGTCTACTTTTGGCGGACGGGGAGAGTATTAAATAAATAAATTTAAAGGTTGCACCCCTTACTGCTTGGCTTTTAGATTATGTTATAATAATAAAATTAACAGCACGTTTACAATATAAAATTAATTATGATAAATACAATATATTAATAATAAATACTCAATTACCTCTTAACATAATTCGCGCATCATGGCTTTTAGCTTATATTATAAAGATATAATATGTTGTCTATAATAATCGACGGAAGGTAATAGACAACATGTTTTATATGTTGTCTATAATAATATAGACAGTAGATCTAGTGTTATAGATAACAATTAATACTTGTTGTCTATATGATGATAGACACCAAAAATCTCTGTTGTCTATTCTATGACAAAAAAATATAAAAAAATTCTAATATATTTACATCCCTGTATTACAATACCAATATATATGAAAAAATAAAAATAATTAAAAATCAAATAATCAAACAATACTTATAAACCACTAATACTCACAATCAAATATTTACACATCAACAATTGTATTATCTTTAATTACGCCTTCATTTATCTACTAAAAAAAATCTCTAATAAAATCTCTAACTAACTCCGGTCATCATCTCTTGAAGGCTTAGAAAATGTCCAAATACAGCGGCACATGCTCATTATTGTGTGAGCGATGAGAACTTTGCGCTGAACCTATAAAGTAACTATACTTAATTGGTAAAGTAATTGTATCCCGTGAATCTAAAGGAAGAATACACACGTTGATAGAGTTTGAAAGAAAAGAATAAAGAGAATGAAAATCCAAAGAATTTGCTTCTTCCGTTGAACAATCCCTACACAACATTGAAATATCAATGAAAATAATGGCTATCGTATACTCCCTCCATCCATGAAAGAACTTCATAGGAGGGAGTGACACGGGTTTTAAGAAAAAATATTGTTAAGTGTATTGAGAGTGGATAAAAGGTAGTTGAGTGTATTGGGAGTGGTGAAAATGTGCTATAGTTAATATTGAGAGTTGTGAAAACTGAAAATAAGAGGATTATAAGTGGTGGGGTATAGTCCAAAAATAGGTAGGAAGTTCTTTTGTGGACGTCCCAAAAAGGAAAGATATGAAGTTCTTTCGTGGACGGAGGGAGTATTATTTTGCAGCAGCAACCACGTTTGAAAACTCGATCCCTCTGTTCTTGAATTTGTGAAATTTCCGACTGATTTATTAGATTCACCATTTATTTCAGTTTAATTAGTCTATATATAGATATTTCTTATATTATTAAATTGTTAACCTCATGGTAGATTTCAAGATTTGAAAATTCAACAAAGAGCTTGAGAATTATTGAGATTGGAAGGGGAAGATGAAACATAATTGGGTGAAATTAGAAACCAATTAAAGTCACAAGATTGAAGAAAAACATAACTTAAAAACACAAAATAAGCAAATCGTAGATGCAGTATCTTGCAAGAAAAAGTTCATATTCCCAAGGCTATGATGAGCACGAATTAGGGTGTGTCTGCATTTTATCCCTCTAAATAGAGGAATAACAAAATTTTCTGCTTTAAATGTTTGCTTTCTTATCACACATTCTACACAAACACCATTTTTTCTTCCTTATTTTCACTTCAAGGAGGGATAATATTATCCCTCCAATTTTGGTGTGATAATATTATCTCTCCTTGAAGTGAAAATAAGGAAGTAAAAATGGTATTTGTGTAGGATGTGGGATAAGAAAGCAAACATTTAAAGGCATAAATTTTTGTTATTCCTCCATTTAGAGGGATAAAAAGCAAACACACATTAAAGTCTACTTACAATTTAGGCGCAGGCTGTGCGAGAATTACTTAGTCGAATAGGATCCTAAGTATTTATATTTCTCATGTTCTTGTGTATTTTTTTACTGATTCACTATTGGATTAACAAGAATTATCTTACTTTAAATTTCTTGCTTTAAAAAAAAAAAGAATTATCTTACTTCATGTATGGTATGCCAACTGTTCGATAAAGGTCCTTTTAGAAATCTTCCATTGATTACCTTGCAAAGACCACAAAACTAGACACACCCAAAAGCATTCTTGCATAGTTTATACATAGAGATGGCCGATTGATGATCGTCTTATTTGTAGACTTAACGCGAGCAGACTCGATCGCTTAGTCCTTATTGATTTACGACACACATGCTCACACACACACACATACACACATCACAAAATCACACAAATTGACGGATAATGTTGCCGTTCAGCTCCTTCCTGAACCTCACCGCGGCATTTTTCTGCACCATGGTGGCCGTGAAATACCACGAGACGATGTCATGGACGGCGACGTGTTGTCCGGTGGCGGCGGATAGCCCGACCTGAACCTGCTGAGGAACAAAGTCGCTCAAATCGTACTCATAGTTGACATCAAACGTCTGCGAGCCGGCGGTGACTTTGACGGAGATCATCCTTGTGGCTCCGACGTAGTTGATCCGCGCAGTCACCTGCTGCCCGAGTATGGAGTTGTCGACCTTCGTCGTGTTGCTGGATGCCCTAGAGCCGAAGTCGATGCCGATGTGGGGATAGAGCGGATCCCACGCGCCGTTGACGTAGGTGTCGATTTCGACGGCGAAGACCGAGGGGCTGTTGCCGTTGGAGCCAAAGATTCCGAGGTTGGCTCCGTTGGAGCCAGGGGGGATGGTGGAGCCGACGGGGGCAATGAAGAAGGCGAGGCCGTCGGCAGGCTCGTTGTCGGCGCCCGGGGTGATGATGAAGTTCACAGTGGTTTCGAAGTCGACCTGCCCACCGGACTGCGAGAATTGGACCGGGTTCGAGTGCAAGACGCGGCCGACTTGTGAGGGCTGTGCGTCTGTGAGGCGGAGGAAGGTGGAGTCCGTCGGGAAATGGGCGCTGCCTTGATAGATGAGATCTTTCGGCTGGTCGCCCCAGAAGTCGTAGGTGAAGGACGTCGTTTGGGACAACGCCGTGTTGGAAACGGCGAGGAGGAGGGCGATGGAGGCGAGGAGAGGAGTTAAGGTTTGAACAAGCTGGTTGGCCATGGCTTAATTGATTTAGATTTAGATTTAGAGATGTGGTGGATGATGGTGGCCAGGTATCGATCTCTTGCACCTATTTATACTAGTATGGTTCATGCCTGTTAATAATTGTATATATCAATCAATCATCGTGCATCTATCCCAAATTATATGTCTTATTATTCACTAATTAGATGGAATAAATCCTAATTAGCAATCTTAAAATTACACCGCCAATGAGGCTTTGCTCTAGTGGCAAAGCTGTGGCACCGAATAACTTTTCTTTGTGAAAGGTCTTGGGTTCAATCTCGCATGCGTGCGGTGATGTTTGTCCATTTTAGATGGTGTGGTATTCTTGCCTGCGTGCGGTGTTGTATTATTTAGTCTTAGGCGTTCTTGCCTGTGTGCATATCACTGTGTGACAATTAAAAGAATGACTTTAAAATAAAAGTTAAGCCTTAAAAATTTAATCTACATTCATATATAACTGAAATTACATGCATGTCTAAATATTACTCCCTCCGTCCGCCAAGATTATGTCACTTTCATGTACAATTTGTACATACATGAAAGTGACATAATCTTGGCGGACGGATGGAGTATTTATAATTATCAATAACAAGATTAATGATTCTATATCTCTATGTTTATACATATATTCACGTATGACATAGTATATATTAGCTATTAAGTTAAAAACTAATAAAATACTACAGTTTTGCATAGGATATATATTTAATTAGTAGTAGGATAGGACACGTGTATTAATTTTAAGGGCAAGTAATCAAACTTTTGAATGATTCATCATGCTTAAAAAAAAAGAGACCTAGATAGATGATTCATCAGATTCAAAAACAAGTATAAATAGACTTCGAGTTTGAAATTTTAATTAATTTGCAACAACAATTCAAACTGACTGTATTAAGGTAAGTAGTTATAGATTTCATACACATTATATGATTTCGCGCACATACGTATGTATATATAAATATTTTTTAAAATCATATACTTATATAATAATTATATTTAAGTTTTATATTATTCTTTATAAACTATTGTTCCATTCTATATAATTAGGTGTGGCACGACTAGGACGTAACTTTCGATTGAATTTCTCAAGTTAATTTTCAAGTTCAAGTTTCAGGTGTGAGATTTATTTAAATACATGTCATGATTATTCATTGTCCATTTTAATAGTATGTGTTTACCATATGTGTTATGACGCATATTTTGAGGACATCGCTAGGAGCCCATAAATAGGGTCCAGGACTTCACCGTCCTTGGATTGCCACAATGCGATTTGAGGTTTATTTTGAGGATGTCGTCAGGGGCCCGTAAATAGGGTCCAGGACTTTAATAGTCATTGGGTTGCCACAGTGCGAATATTGAAGATATATATGAAGTGACCGTATGTGTTACCGTTTCATTAACGTGGACAATAATTGCATGTTTAAGAGACAATAACCAATTTTTCAGACATTTGTGAACAAAATGAAGCATGTTTAGAGATCCTTAATAAAGGTGTACGAAATGATGGATAAATAAGTTTGTGAAACAAATTTCACCATACCTAACCCCACAATTATTTGCGGTCGAATTTCCTCGTCACAGGAAAAAGAGATGATGACAAAAGGGCAAAAATTAATTAACAAAGTAGAAGATGCATGACAACTGTAAAAGAAAAATAATGCTACTAATTAAATAGTCCAAACTTCATACGTTTCATATATAAGTGGCAGTTCTATTTTTTTTTGCGAAAGTGAACAAAATAACGAATAATTTTTAAAGTAATAGTAATAAGGAGATGTGTTTTGACAGAAAACGACATGAGCGGCCTAAAAATAAGAGGGAAAAAGATAATCATATAAATTTGGGTTAATTGCCTCTAAATACACCACCTTTCCTTGAATTCTACAATTGCACATCACCTTTAAAATCCGCCCTTAAATACACCACCTTTCCTTGAGTTCCACAATTGCACATCACCTTTAAATCCGCCCCAAAATACATCATCTTTATATTTTTTCTGTTTTTGCACATGACTAAAAAATTCTCAAGAAATAAATTAAAGTGTTAATTTATAAATTTAAATATCTTTTTAGCAGCGAAAACATAATAAAATAAAATTCTTTATAAAGTTTAAAATCATATATATATATATATATATATATATAAATAAGTATTTTCGTAAAGAAATAAATTCTCTAATAAATTTTTAGAAAGAACTTGAATTAGAAAAATAAACAAGTTATGACATTAAGAAAATAAAATGAAACTTTTATTTTAATCAATTTCACACGAATTCGATATAATTTGGAATTTAGAGTTACAATAATCAAAAGTGCCACATGAATAATATAATGAGTTTGAAAGAAATATTTTTTTTTATATTTTTTTTAAAAAATGTTCGACGCGCCCATTCGACTCTCCACACGCCTCCAATGTCATTTACCTGAAAAATTAAATATGGGATAAGCATACATAGTATACTTAGTGTGGGAACATGCAATTATTGTCCACGTTAATAAAATAGTAACACAACCAGGGGGCTTAGCCCACTGGCCACCAGGTCCTCACTTAAGTGAAGTGACCCGGGTTCGATCCCTCTTGGGAGCGAATTGGAGATTGGAGATATAAGGTGAATTTGGTGAATGAAGAGACAAGGTGGTTCTTGGAGTGGATGGGGAACTAACTACTAACATCTAACATGACTTTGCCCGATCAAAAAAAAAAAATAATAAAATAAAATAGTAACACATACGCTCATAACATTCAAAACGACACAGTTTTGCCAATCTGGAAGCCACGTCATTTAAAGTGGTAACACCCTAATCTAATTAAAGATATTTAAATTTATAAATTAACACTTTAATTTATTTCTTGAGGATTTTTAAGTCATGTGCAAAAACAGAAAAAAATATAAAGGTGATGTATTTTGGGGCGGATTTAAAGGTGATGTGCAATTGTAGAATTCAAGGAAATGTGGTGTATTTAGGGGCGGATTTTAAAGGTGATGTGCAATTGTAGAATTCAAGGAAAGGTGGTGTATTTAGGGGAAATTAACCCTATAAATATTCAAAATCAAACGGATTGGCATGTATTCATCATTTTTTATTTTTTATTTTGATAATTTAACAGTATTAAATAAAGAAATTTATAGGCTACGTCCCTTACTGCTTGGCTTTTAGATTATGTTGTAATAATAAAATTAAAAGCACGTTTACAATATAAAATTAATTATGATAAATACAATATATTAATAATAAATACTCAATTACCTCTTAACATAATTCGCGCATCATGGCTTTTAGCTTATATTATAAAGATATAATATGTTGTCTATAATAATCGACGGAAGGTAATAGACAACATGTTTTATATGTTGTCTATAATAATATAGACAGTAGATCTAGTGTTATAGATAACAATTAATACTTGTTGTCTATATGATGATAGACACCAAAAATCTCTGTTGTCTATTCTATTATATTTCCGCTGCTAAAAAAATATTTAAATTTATAAATTAACACTTTAATTTATTTCTTGAGGATTTTTAAGTCATGTGCAAAAACAGAAAAAAATATAAAGGTGATGTATTTTGGGGCGGATTTAAAGGTGATGTGCAATTGTAGAATTCAAGGAAATGTGGTATATTTAGGGGCGGATTTTAAAGGTGATGTGCAATTGTAGAATTCAAGGAAAGGTGGTGTATTTAGGGGAAATTAACCCTATAAATATTCAAAATCAAACGGATTGGCATGTATTCATCATTTTTTATTTTTTATTTTGATAATTTAACAGTATTAAATAAAGAAATTTATAGGCTACGTCCCTTACTGCTTGGCTTTTAGATTATGTTGTAATAATAAAATTAAAAGCACGTTTACAATATAAAATTAATTATGATAAATACAATATATTAATAATAAATACTCAATTACCTCTTAACATAATTCGCGCATCATGGCTTTTAGCTTATATTATAAAGATATAATATGTTGTCTATAATAATCGACGGAAGGTAATAGACAACATGTTTTATATGTTGTCTATAATAATATAGACAGTAGATCTAGTGTTATAGATAACAATTAATACTTGTTGTCTATATGATGATAGACACCAAAAATCTCTGTTGTCTATTCTATGATAAAAAAATTTTAAAAAATTCTAATATATTTACATCCCTGTATTACAATACCAATATATATGAAAAAATAAAAATAATTAAAAATCAAATAATCAAACAATACTTATAAACCACTAATACTCACAATCAAATATTTACACATCAACAATTGTATTATCTTTAATTACGCCTTCATTTATCTACTAAAAAAAATCTCTAATAAAATCTCAAACTAACTCCGGTCATCATCTCTTGAAGGCTTAGAAAATGTCCAAATACAGCGGCACATGCTCATTATTGTGTGAGCGATGAGAACTTTGCGCTGAACCTATAAAGTAACTATACTTAACTGGTAAAGTAATTGTATCCCGTGAATCTAAAGGAAGAATAAACACGTTGATAGAGTTTGAAAGAAAAGAATAAAGAGAATGAAAATCCAAAGAATTTGCTTCTTCCGTTGAACAATCCCTACACAACGTTGAAATATCAATGAAAACAATGGCTATCATATACTCCCTCCATCCATGAAAGAACTTCCTAGGAGGAAGTGACACGGGTTTTAAGAAAAAATATTGTTAAGTGTATTGAGAGTGAATAAAAGGTAGTTGAGTGTATTGGGAGTGGTGAAAATGTGTTATAGTTAATATTGAGAGTTGTGAAAAGTGAAAAGTAAGAGAATTATAAGTGGTGGGGTATAGTCCAAAAATAGGTAGGAAGTTCTTTTGTGGACGTCCCAAAAAGGAAAGATATGAAGTTCTTTCGTGGACGGATGGAGTATTATTTTGCAGCAGCAACCACGTTTGAAAACTCGATCCCTCTGTTCTTGAATTTGTGAAATTTCCGACTGATTTATTAGATTCACCATTTATTTCAGTTTAATTAGTCTATATATAGATATTTCTTATATTATTAAATTGTTAACCTCATGGTAGATTTCAAGATTTGAAAATTCAACAAAGAGCTTGAGAATTATAGAGATTGGAAGGGGAAGATGAAACATAGTTGGGTGAAATTAGAAACCAATTAAAGTCAGGAGATTGAAGAAAAACATAACTTAAAAACACAAAATAAGCAAATCGTAGATGCAGTATCTTGCAAGAAAAAGTTCATATTCCCAAGGCTATGATGAGCACGAATTAGGGTGTGTCTGCATTTTATCCCTCTAAATAGAGGAATAACAAAATTTTATGCCTTTAAATGTTTGCTTTCTTATCACACATTCTAAACAAACACCATTTTTTCTTCCTTATTTTCACTTCAAGGAGGGATAATATTATCCCTCCAATTTTGGTGTGATAATATTATCCCTCCTACAAGTGAAAATAAGTTGCGCATTGCTGTTGCACCACATGGAGTCTTCACCAAAGGGTGAGAAGTTTCCTGAGAAACAGGTGAAGTCTGTCCATATTCTAGACAGGAACTTCCAATCCATGTGCCGGGCATGAGGATGGAAGACGCTCGTTTCGCTGGATACAAGTGAGGGTAGAGCAAAGACATAAATTTTTGTTATTCCTCCATTTAGAGGGATAAAAAGAAAACACACCTTAGAGTCTAATTACAATTTAGGCGCAGGCTGTGCGAGAATTACTTAGTCGAATAGGATCCTTAGTATTTATATTTCTCATGTTCTTGTGTATTTTTTCACTGATTCACTATTGGATTAACAAGTATTATCTTACTTTAAATTTCTAGCTTTAAAAAAAAAAAATTATCTTACTTCATGTATGGTATGCCAACTGTTCGATAAAGGTCCTTTTAGAAATCTTCCATTGATTACCTTGCAAAGACCACAAAACTAGACACACCCAAAAGCATTCTTGCATAGTTTATACATAGAGATGGCCGATTGATGATCGTCTTATTTGTAGACTTAACGCGAGCAGACTCGATCGCTTAGTCCTTATTGATTTACGACACACATGCTCACATACACAGATACACACATCACAAAATCACGCAAATTGACGGATAATGTTGCCGGCCAGCTCCTTCCTGCTCCACGCCGCGGCATTTTTCTGCACCATGGTGGCCGTGAAATACCACGAGACGATGTCATGGGTGGCGACGTGTTGTCCGGTGGCGGCGGATAGCCCGACCTGAACCTCCTGAGCAACAAAGTAGCTCAAATCGTACTCATAGCTGACATCAAACGTCTGATTGCCGGCGGTGACTTTGACGGAGATCATCCTTGTGGCTCCGACGTAGTTGATCCGCGCAGTTACCTGCTGCTTGAGTATGGAGCTGTCGACCGGCGTCGTCTTGCTGGATTCCCTAGAGCCGAAGTCGATGCCGATGTGGGGATAGAGCGGATCCCACGCGCCGTTGACGTAGGTGTCGATTTCGACGGCGAAGACCCCGGGGCTGTTGCCGTTGGAGCCAAAGATTCCGAGGTTGGCTCCGTCGGAGCCAGGGGGGATGGTGGAGTCGACGGGGGCAATGAAGAAGGCGAGGCCGTCGGCAGGCTCGTTGTCGGCGCCGGGGGTGATGATGAAGTTCACGGTGGTTTCGAAGTCGACCTGCCCATTGGACATCCAGAATTGGACCGGTTCCGAGTACATGACGCGGCCGACTTGGGACGGTTGTGCGTCTGTGAGGCGGAGGAAGGTGGAGTCCGTCGGGAAATGGGCGTTGCCTTGATAGATGAGATCTTTCGGCTGGTCGCCCCAGAAGTCGAAGGTGAACGACGTCGTTTGGGACAACGCCGTGTTGGAAACGGCGAGGAGGAGGGCGATGGAGGCGAGGAGAGGAGTTAAGTTGGCCATGGCTTAATAGATTTAGATTTAGAGATGTGGTGGATGATGGTGGTATCGATCTCTTGCACCTATTTATACTAGTATGGTTCATGCCTGATAATAATTGTATCAATCAATCATCGTGCATCTATCCCAAATTATATGTCTTATTATTCACTAATTAGATGGAATAAATCCTAATTTGCAATCTTAAAATTAAACCGCCAATGAGGCCTTGGTCTAGTAGCAAAGCTGTGGCACCCAATAACTTTTCTTTGTGAAAGGTCTTGGTTCAATCTCGCCTGCATGCGGTGATGTTTGCCCACTTTAGGTGGTGTGGTATTCTCGCCTGCGTGCGGTGTTGTATTGTTTAGTGTTAAGGTCCCACATGCAGGGCGTTCTTGCATGTGTGCGTGTCACAACCCAAAACCATTTATTTTCTTTACAAATTTTATATGAAAATTATTTGATTTTTAAGTTATAGAGTTTTCGAAATATATATATATATATATATATATATATATATATATATATATATATATATATATATATAGTGTCAATTTTATGTTAACTTAGTCGTGTCCCTAATTAAAAGAATGAATTTGAAATAAAAGTTAAGCCTTAAAAATTTAATCTACATTCATATATAACTGAAATTACATGCATGTCTAAATATTATTTATAATTATCAATAACGAGATTAATGATTCTATATCTCTATGTTTATACATATATTCACGTATGACATAGTATATATTAGCTATTAAGTTAAAAACTAATAAAATACTACAGTTTTGCATAGGATATATATTTAATTAGTAGTAGGATAGGACACGTGTATTAATTTTAAGGGCAAGTAATCAAACTTTTGAATGATTCATCATGCTTAAAAAAAAAAGAGACCTAGATAGATGATTCATCAGATTCAAAAACAAGTATAAATAGACTTCGAGTTTGAAATTTTAATTAATTTGCAACAACCATTCAAACTGACTGTATTAAGGTAAGTAGTTACAGATTTCATACACATTATATGATTTCGCGCACATACGTATGTATATATAAATATTTTTAAAAATCATATATTATATAATAATTATATTTAAGTTTTATATTATTCTTTATAAACTATTGTTCCATTCTATATAATTAGGTGTGGCATGACTAGGACGTAACTTTCGATTGAATTTCTCAAGTTAATCTTCAAGTTCAAGTTTCAGGTGTGGGATTAATTTAAATACATGTCGTGGTTATTTATTATCCATTTTAATAATATGTGTTTACCATATGTGTTATGATGCATATTTTGAGGATATCGCTAGGGGCCCATAAATAGGGTCCAGGACTTCATCGTCCTTGGATTGCCACAATTAATGCAATTTGAGGTTTATTTTGAGGATGTCGTCAGGGATCCGTAAATAGGGTCCAGGACTTTAATAGTCCTTGGGTTGTCACAGTGCGAATATATTGAGGATATATATGAAGTGACCGTGTGTGTTACCGTTTCATTAACGTGGACAATGATTGCTTGTTCTCACACTGAGTGTACCCTGTATGCTCATCCCATATTTAACGTGGAAGGTCGATTGACGAATCAAATATTTTGTATTTAGCTTTACCTAAATATGTTATTTTGAGTAAAGTATTTTAAATAAAAATTTATTTCATAATTTTCTCATTAAATATTTATTTATATTCATAGCTTTTCCGCACAAATATTTATTTAAATTTTAATTAGATTTGGGTGTCACAGTGCGGTGATGTTTTTCCAACGTTTCGGTGGTGGTGAGGCCCCACCTGCGTGCACGTTATATACTTGATTATATTCAGATACCTCTTGTAATTTTTAAAAAAATAATCATAAAATTAAACCAAAGCATATAAAATTGAAATTGGCCAAAAAAATATATAAAAATAAATAAAATAAAAAATGGGATATAAAGTGAGACATTAAATGTGGTACACTACTGAATCTCAATCCAACACGTGGATGCTACATTGTACTTGTCGGAATATTAGAACTTCTACAAAATATTTCTATTGGAAACGTGAAATTTTATTATGAGAAAACTTATACCTGACCCCACAGTCGTGGGCACGTGTTATGTTGCGCGGAAATTAAAGTGGTGGGGACCGTAAAGGGTATTTTAGTCTTTTAATTTATTTTAGTACACAAAAGAGTTAATTTTAAAGAGGGGTTAAAAAACACATCACTTTTAAAAATTGGTATTTAAAATCTTGAACCCCTTTTATTATTTTAGAAAGATATTAATTAATTGATAAATTAATAAATTATTAATTGAAACAATTATTTTAAGCAAATTTAATTATAATTACCTAAAAATTTAAAAAACATAAATTCAATACCATTCAAATTCAACAAACTAACTTAAATTTTTACTTTAAAAAATCTTCATCAATCTTGCAATCTCGGCTTGGACTATAAATGTTCAACAAGAGACAATTACCAAATTTTCAGACATTTGTGAACAAAATGAAGCATGTTTAGAGATCCTTAATAAAGGTGTACGAAATGATGGATAAATAAGTTTGTGAAAATTTCACCATACCTAACCCCACAATTATTTGCGATCGAATATCCTCGTCACAGGAAAAAGAGATGATGACAAAAGGGAAAAAAAATTAACAAAGTAGAAGATGCATGACAACTGTCAAGATAAATAATGTTACTAATTAAATAATCCAAACTTTATACGTTTCATATCATAAGTGGCAGTTCTATATTTTTTGCGAAAGTGAACAAAATAACGAAAGTAAAAAGGAGATGTGTTTTGACAGAAGACGACATGAGCGGCCTAAAAATAAGAGGGAAAAAGATAATCATATAAATATTCAAAATCAAACGGATTGGCATGTATTCATCATTTTTTATTTTGATAATTTAACAGTATTAAATCAAGAAATTTAAAGGCCGCGCTCCTTACTGCTTGGCTTTTAGATTATGTTATAATAATAAAATTAACAGCACGTTTACAATATAAAATCAATTATGATAAATACAATATATTAATAATAAATACTCAATTACCTCTTAACATAATTCGCGCATCATGGCTTTTAGCTTATGTTATAAAGATATAAAATAATCATCACCTGTGCATGATATTTCACAAAATAATTAAATAATAAAATAATCAATCATAATGCCAAGACGTGACTCTTGTCGGTCATATCTCATCAACTTTATCTATATAGTACAATGATGATTAATTTGAGAACGACGATTAAGACACCAACTATTCTTGTGGGGGACACATACATATATAGAATTAATATTATAAACTCTCTCTGTCCACGAAATAACTTACTGGAGTACTTTTTTCTTTTAAGAACGTTCACAAAAAAAATTCCCATCAATATTTGGGAACTATACCCCACTACTTTAAAATACCTCATTTTACCCTTCCTTTTTCACCAAAACAATAAAAATAATTTTTCACTATTCCTAATATACTGAACAATTTTTCTCCACTCTCAATACAAAAGGGAGAAGGCTCGTATTGAAATTTTGTAGCACCGAATAAAATTAAATACGAGTATTATTTTTTGTAGAACAATAAATAAATATTATTCTCAAAACATGTACTATTACTTACTATTAGTGTCACATGAATTATGTTGCTTTAAATTAGAATGTTTTCTTTTCATTTGTGAAAGTTTTCTTTGTCGATAAAATTAAAAAAGATCAAGAAGAAAAATCAAACTCATGCATAGTCAGATGGTTCACGTAGGCCTAGATTAACCTGCTCTATTAAAAAAAAATCCCGCTTTTAATTCTACTGCATAATTGATTCAGCAATATAGTAGTTAATCTTATTATTATTTTAAAACTAATTTATGTTTGGTGCATTGAGATTGATCATGCTATGTTGGGATTATATATTTTTCGGTGTTGTTCAAGAAAAAAATTACGTGAATAAGGTGAGCTTGATGTGGACGAAGAATTGTTAATTAATATTCATACTTCAGAACCAAGAAGAAATATAATACTCTCTCTGTCCCAGCTTTTAGTATTTATCTTTCATTTTTTGGTCGTCCCACATTTTGGTATCCATTTCTATTTTTAATAAAAGTAGGTGGGACCCTTGGTCCACTTTAATTATTTTAACACTCACATAAAACGTGGAACCCTTATTCCACTCACTACACATTCAACAACTTTATTAAAATCCGTGCCACTTTCAAATGAATACTAAAAACTGGGATGAAGGAAGTACAAAACACGTACAAATATATCAAATTAATAATAATTCAAATTATGCTCACAACTCGCTATCGCCACTAAGTGGAATTTGTAAATTTGGGATTTTGAACGAATATATCAAAAATAAGTAATAAAACGACACATTATAATTTTAATGAAGAAAAAGAGAAACATTCTAGTAACATACTACATGCTAGCTTGGAGATTTGCAACCAAGTCTATTGAGGGTTTTATTTGCTACATATATAAACACAAGGATTTGGTTTGATACAAATTAAGAATATTCAACTTTCATCGGCTCAAGCACATAGAATCTCCCCGAGTACTTATAACTGGTCAATGTTTTTGCCGATAAAAAGGAAAAGGAAAGAAAAAAGAAAGAAGCAAGACGGAGAAAAAGTTGTAGTCAATGATTATGCTGATGAAAAGAAAAACGGAAAAGAGAAAGAAAGAAGAAAGTTGTAGGAATTTTGAAGAATTTGAACTTATTTAGAATTGTGGTTATTGTGGGATCTTGTATAATACTCCATCCGTCCCATGAATCTTGACATGTATTCATTTTTGGGCCGTTCCACAAATCTTGACACATTTCCAAATAAGGTAATAATTATTACATTCTATTTCCTACTTTATCACTTTTATACTTTATTAACTACACACTTAAAACACTAATCTATAATTCCTTAATTCTCGTGTCAAAATCAAACGTGTCAAGATTCGTGGGACGGAGGGAGTAATAATAATAATAATAATAATACATCATTGCCCTTTAAAAAGTTTAAAAATAGGAACATAATATGTAAATCAACTTTTGTAAAACAAGCTCTTTTATATTAATAGTTATAGATTTGGTGTGGAGGCATTTGTTTGAGAATGGGTAAAACATACCATTAACCCTTTGATATATGTACGAGACACTTATTTGTGGATAGGACGAGAATTATTTTGTTGCATAGGATCCCTTCCAAATGTAATTACTGATTCACAATTGGATTAACAAGAATTAACTTACTTCGTATTCAGTATTCCAACTGTTCGATAAAAGTTCTTAATGAAATCTTCCATAGATTACCCAAATGCGTTGTTGCATAGTCCGTACATTGAGATGGTCGAGTATCTTATTTGTAGACTTAACGAGAGCAGACTCGATCGCTTAGTCCTTATTTATTTACGACACACACACATCTCAAAATCACACAAATTGACGAATAATGTTGCCGGCCAGCTCCATCCAGCTCCTCGCGCCGGCATTATTTTGCGCCACCATGGTGGCCGTGAAATACCATGAGACAATATCATGGATGGCGACGTATGGTTGGCTTAGTCCGCTGGCGGCGGAGAGCCCTACCTGAACCTGCTCGGGAAGAAAGCCGCTCAAATCGTACTCATAGATGACCTCAAACGTCTTCGAGCCGGCGGTGGCACTGACGGTGATCATCTTCGTGGCTCCGACGTAGTTGATCCGCGCAGTCACCTGCTGTCCGACTATGGCGCCGTCGACCTCCGTCGTGTTGCGGGATTCCCTAGATCCGATGTCGATACCGATGTGGGGGTAGTTCGGATCCCACGGGCTGTTGACATAGGTGTCAAACTCCACGGCGAAGACAGAGGGACTATTTCCGGAGGAGCTGAAGATTCCAAGGTTGGCCCCGACGGAGCCGCTGGGAATGGTGGAGCCGACGGGGGCTATGAAGAAGGTGATGCCGTCAGCGGCAAGATTGGTGGCGCTGGGTGTGATGATGAAGTTTACGGTGGTTTCAAAGTCGACTTGGCCGCCGGCTTGGGAGAACTGGACCGGCTTCGAGTACAAGACCCGGCCGACTTGGTATGTCTGCAGGTCGGTGAGGCGGAGGAAGGTGGAGTCCGACGGGAAATGGGCGTCGCCTTGGTAGGTGAGATCAGTCGGCTGGTCGCCCCAGAAGTCATAGGTGAAGGTCGTCGATTGGGACTGCGCCGTGTTGGCGGCGGCCGCAAGGAGAAGGGTGATGGAGATTAGGGTTTGGAGAAGGTTGGCCATGGCTTAATTGATTTGGATGTGGTGGATGATGGTGGTATCTTTCTCTTGCTTCTATTTATAGTAGTATAACGAGCCCTAGTTAATTATCTTTAAATCATACTAAAATATCATAAATTAAAATTGAAGAAAAAAAAGTTAAAACCTACTCTCGCCGTCCCTCAAATAACTTCTTAGAAGAAGAGGGGTAGGAGTTTTAAGACGAAGTTATTGAAATTAGTATTTAGATTGGTGAAAATGTGCAAAGTAAGGATAAATGAAGTATTATATATATATTAGTGGTGTGGTATAGCCCAAAAATAGAAAATAAAGTTTTTTTGAAAATGGACCAAAAAGAAGAGTTAGGAAGTTATTCGGGGAAAAGTGGAAGATAACATATTGAAAGTGGGATATGTGGTACACGATAAGTTGTAGGACAAAGGATATCGCATGTGACGCCGGAATGCTACATTGTACTTGTTGGAAGATTAGAACTACTATAAAATAATACTTTTGGAAATGCGAAATTTTATAATTTTAGAAAGATATTAATTAATCAATAAATTAATACTTTCTCCGTCCCACCTATCTTGAGACACTTTCTTTTTTAGCGTCTCACTTATTTTGTGACATTTTCTTATTAGGCAAAAGTTTTACCATTTATTCACATTTTCACTTTTTCACCTATACACAAAACACTACAATCTTAATTCTCATACCAAAAAAAAAAAAGGCCTCAACATAACTGGGACGGAGGAGTAAATTATTAATTAAAAGAATTATATTGAGCAAATTTAATTATTTCAACAAACATAAATTCAATACCATTCAAATTCAACAAATTAACTTAAATTTAATTACTTTGAAAAATCTTCAGCAATCTTGCAATCTCGGCTTGGACTATAAATGTTCAACAGAGACAAATAACCAATTTTTCAGAAATTGTGCTCGAAATTCGTTCCGGCGACTGAAGGCATTTGTGAACAAAATGAAGCATGTTTAATTAGAGATCCTTAATAAAGGTGTACCAAATGATGGATATATAAGTTTGTGGATAATATTTGAGATCGAATTTCCTCGTCACAGGAAAAAGAGATGATGACAAAAGTGAAGAAACTAAATAACAAAGTAGAAGATGACAATTGTCAAGAAAAATACTATTAAAGTAATAGTGACGAGAAGATGTGTGTTTTGACAGAAAATGACATGAGCGGACTAATAATAAGAAGGAAAAATATAATCAACCTATTCATCATTTTTCACAACGCATTTACCATACTATAATAGTTGGCATTTTATTTTTAAGGGGATAATTTTAGGACAATCAACCCCTATATAAAGAGAGTAATCATCATACATACAACGTTTTCCATAAACTTTCATTTTCTCCTAAAAAATCCTGAACTTTCAGGATTTTCCATAGAATGTCCCGCTATGGAAAATCCGATGACGGAAAGATGACAAAAAGTCCCGAACTTTTAGCGTTTTCAACAATGGTGGTTCCTAATATGGTTTTCCAACCATGACGGTACCCAAAATATTTCATTTGACGAGATAAGTCATGTTTTGGACACCGGATTTTGTATATCAGTGACATTTTATGAAAAAAAAAGTGATTGTTCGAGGTATTTAGGGGAAAACGAAAATTCGGTTTATAGTGCGAGGAATAGCAAGGAGTTGGGCGGTGGGTGGGTCCAATTTGCTAACTTAACTTAGTGTTTTCTATTTTTTATCGAACAAGTATATTACTCCCTCCGTCCACGAAATAACTTCCTATCTTTCCTTTTTGGATTGTCCACAAAAGAACTTCCTACCTATTTGTGGACTATACCCACCACTTATAATAACTCTTACTTTCACTTTTTCACAACTCCCAATATTAATTATAATACTTTTTCACCACTCTCAATACACTCAACAATTTTTTCTCCACTTTAAATACACTCAATAATATTTTTCTTAAAACGCGTGCCACTCCCTCCTAGGAAGTTCTTTCGTGGACGGAGGGAGTATTTATTTTAGGATTATGTGTTAACTACTACACATATATAATCTCATTTAATTAATATTATTTTATTTATGTTTAATTATCACTCTTTATCTCAATTTAGATCCTAAACATATAAAAGTTGTCGGATGCACATAAGCTTAATTAATAATTCTAATCTAAATATTTCACAAAATAATTGATAAAATAATCAATCATAATGCCAACACGCGAATCTTTACCAATTATCACTCTTTATCTCATCATCTTTACCAATATTGTAAAATGAAGATTTGACAACGACGATTGAGACACCAACTTTTTTTTTTTTAGGCGGATTAAGACATCAATCATTCTTGTCGGGACACATACATATATAGTAGACTTAACATTATATAGTATTTCGTTTATACACATGAATTATATTTTGGATGCCACATTGCCACTCTTGTATTCATACTTCTCTAGTGTATTGCCGACATAATAGTTACTATCAGCATAACAAGACATGCTATTCGAAAATCAACATCTCTGCTAGGGAAATTCATCAAACACCTTTAGGGCGTGTTTTGTAGCCGAGTATAGTTTAGTCCATAATGCTAAAGTCCAGCCACGTTTCATTGGGATGCCAGATTACTTGCTGGGGAATGATGTTTGGTAGATACTGAAAAAAAATAAGCAAACCCACAGGGAATATTTGGTAGTTTTTCTTAAGAAAGTGAAAAGTCTGTGAATTTACTATTCTGTCCCTGAATTTTTTTTGTAAATTACCAGAATATCTTTTTGTTAACAATTGAAGCCTTCCAGTCTAGAAACCAAAGAAACGATACGGCGACTTTGCTATCCCGCGGCCGGATGAGGCAACTGCGTACACAACAAAATACAACAAATAATTAAAACAAAATTGAGTCAACATATACTCACATGCACTCCTCATCGTGTTTGTGAAAATTGAGCCACCACATTTCCAAATTGGTGTGTTTGTGAAATTGGGGGGGTTCTGAATACTCAAAAAAAAAAAAAAAAATAGGGTTTCTGATTCAAAACAAAAAAAGAAAATCAGCAAAGGTTTATCGATTGGGACTGCGCCGTGTTGGTGGCGGCCGCAAGGAGAAGGTGATGGAGATTAGGGTTTGGAGAAGGTTGGCCATGGCTTAATTGATTTGGATGTGGTGGATGATGGTGGTATCTTTCTCTTGCTTCTATATATAGTAGTATAATGAGCCCTAGTTAATTATCTTTAAATCATACTAAAATATAATAAATTAAAATTGAAGAAAAAAAGTTAAAACCTATTCTCGCCGTTCCTCAAACAACTTCTTAGGAGTAGAGGGGTAGGAGTTTTAAGTCACATCCTTGGGGTAGCCCAACATCACACATTTTAAGGCCCTTGGTTCAAGCTTCTCTTGTCTGACATGTATGTATGCTCTGCACCCAAAGGTTTTCAAATGTGAGTAGTTGGATGTGGAGCCATACCAGAACTCATCTGGAATTCTGAAATCAACTGCGGATGAAGGAGATTTGTTGATCAAATAAGCTGCAGTGACAGCAGCCTCTGTCCAGAATCTCTTTGGCAACCCTGAATCAAACAACATGCATCTTATCCTTTCAAGGATAGTCCTATTCATCCTCTCAACAACCCCATTCTGTTGTGGAGTACCTGGGACTGTCTTGTGTCTCTGGATTCCCCTTCCAGAGCAGAAATCATTGAACTCCTTGGACACAAACCATTATCAGTCCTCAAACACTTCACCTTGGTTGCCTTTTCAGTCTCCACCTCATTGCACCACACTTTGAATTTCTCTAATGCTTCAGTTTTTGTAACACCCCGCTTTTCCCTAGCTAAATTTAGAGTAGATTTTAAACTTAGATTTAAGATGATTCACGCCGGATTGAGAAAAAGAATATATTTTAATTCCAACAAAAATGATTTACAAAAGCTTTTGTAAATATTTAGTTATTAAATTTATATGCATTGCATATTTATTTAATTGAGCATCGATCATTTATACGAACTATTTTATTTAGCGAACACTGAATGATTATTACAGTTTTCATAATACAACCCTGAAGACTTTTTAATTATCAAATCACCTACACCCTACAACTCCTATCCGCCACTCTACTGCCATCATCATCATGACTTTTTCAACCTTTATCATCAATACCTATTATTACACCCACCACCCACCTACTCCCTCCCTTCTCCCACCTACTCTCCACACCTCTCTGCCATATCTCAATTATATCAAATCATGGAGACTTTACTCATACCAAAGAGACTTTACTCATTCTACACAAAAGACATGTTGCATTTTTCTCATCTGCATTCAAGAAGGCAAGAACGCACAAAAGAAGCCACCAAGCACCAAGCACCAACCATCATTAACCCTCAAGGTTTTCATCTATGAACTAACTCCTTTGACTAATTCATTTTTATGCATGATTAAGGCATCATATTTTCAGTCTAGCTAATCAATCACAATTTAAAAAAAAAAGGATCATGTTACATGGTAGCCAACTCATTCATAAATGTGCATTATATGTTGGTATATATATAAATGAACAAATGATTTCAAGTGCTCAGTACAAAATCTGGGAATCAAACTTTAAGAGAAGGGAATTCTTTGTGTATTTGAGTCTCGTTTCTTGTTGTTGAGCGTCGAACTCAGTCGGTCTCGGTGTGGTTGCGGGCTGAGAGAGTCGAGAGGCAGAGGGAGGCTAGGGCTCGGCGGCGGCTCCGCCGTTGTTGTCCGGCCGAGGATGGAGCATGAGAGATGAGGGCGTGCGTCGTGTTGGTGGTGGTTCGCCACTGCCGGAGACGAGGGAGAAGAGAAGGAAGGGAATGGGGTGCTGACGGTGGTGGCGTGGAGCCCTGACCGCGGCTGCCGGATCTGTGAACAGGGGGAGTTTGAGAGAGAGCCGAGGGAGGCGGCGGCATTTTCGTCATCGCCGAGGAGGAGAGGAGTGTGCTGTGAGGGTCTGAGCGGAGAACAGTGAAGTGGCAGCTTATCGCTGCTACTCGCCGGAGTCGGGGAAGAGAGCGGCTTCCGCTACTCGTTGGCGGAAGTGAGAGAGAGAGGAGGCCGCTGCACGGCGGCTCTGCCCGCTGATGTCGGGCCGAGGACGGAGAGAGAGAGGGTGAGAAGGGGCGGCGACCAGCTACTGGTCGTGGCAGCCGGAGTTCAGCGGAGGAAGGCAGAGCTCGGCGGCCATGGCTGCTACTGCTCGGCCACGGACGTTTGAGGGAGAGAAGAAGAAACGGGTGGCTGTTACCAGCCGAATAGAGAGAGATCAGATGGAGATGGGGCGATTTCCGGCAGCTGTTGTCGCCGGAGAAGCCGCGCCGCTTGTTGTGTGGGTGTGAGTATGTGTCTGCGCGTGAACCGAGAGAGAGAGAGGGATGGAGCCTTGGGAGAGAGAGTGTGAGATATCAGATATGTGATAGTGTGTGTGCGTGACTGATATGAGAAAGATGGAAGGAGATATGGGTTTGAGTTGGGCTAGGGCTTAGTTAGAGTGTTGGGCTTTGGGGTTGGGCTTGAAGTTGGGGAGTGGGCTTGAGTGTTGGGCCGGGTATTAATTAGTTTTGGGCTGCGATTTTTATTATTTTGCTTGGGCCGATTTAATTTGAATTGTGGGCCGAATCAATTGGGCTTGAGTTTTTGGGCCAAGTCAGTATTGGGCTCAGTTTATTTAATTTAGTTATGGGCCGATTTTTATGAGTACTTGGGCCGAGATTTTTAATTAAATTGGGCTTTCTTATTTTTAATTAATTGAACTATTAATTAGTTTGATGAATTATTTTCAAAGACTAGTTTTCATAATAATATTAAATTATTATTATGTGCATATTTTAAGTAAATTACTTATTATATGCTAAACATGACATGATTTGCATTATATTTTGCAATAAGAATAAAAGTATTTAATTGGTTTTAATTATAATTCCAATCATTAAAGAAAGATGAGTAAGAATATTGTTGGTGTTCTTAACTCAAGAGAAATATTTTCAAGTATTTATTTATTAAATTTTGAAAACCCGGCTAAGTGAATCATAGAATGTTAAGCACTACACCATGACTTAAGATTAGATACAAGGAGACCTATTGAGAATAGATTTCTTGTAGGCTTCGAGCATCAGAAGGATTAGCACTGCTATTCCGATTCAGAGATAACGTTAAACGACAGGCATTGCCTATACAGGTGGGCATTACTTTTACTATACGTATATAGAGATCCCCTGCGAGTCGTAGGCCTCTTATACGAATATATGCATGAGATGATTTTAACTGTTAATTTCAGTTTATTATTATGCCCAAATGATAAATGACTCTTATGAAATGAAAATGAAATGTTCATGAAATGAAATGAAATGTTTATGAAATGATTGACTGCCAAAAATGTTTATGTTTTTATATGTATCCTATCTGTGTTGGTTCGCCAACTTTGAAGGAAATCCAATTGGGATCCTATGCTAGACAAAGGTCGCTAGCTAGGGTTAACGTGTACACTCATGGAGACCGCGAGTCGCTTGCGACCGGTCTTGGCGTCCGTGGTAAGGAGGCCTCCTTCCCGGCGCGTGACAGAAAGGAACAGATATGGATCATATGAAGGAAAATGATCGGCCGATCGACTTTATGAAAATGAAAGAAATATTTTAGTAAGCGCAGGTCATTTAAGAAAACCCCTGTGTGTTACTGTTATGGCAGTTCAATTTATATATGTATGCATGTTGTATTTTCGGCTATGCCCACTGAGTATTTTTATACTCAGCCCTGCATGTATTTCTAAATGTGCAGGTTGAGCAGTTGATGGAATGGAATGATGTTGAGCGAGTGTTCCTGTGACATTTCAAGAAATGTAACCTTGAGTATACATCTTCATATGTATATCTCACACGTTTTCTGCTGCAAAACACTTGATTAGGATAGCTCTATGATATGAAGTTGTGATACGTGTTATTGGGTAGCCACCTTAATCAGTTCTCATTTATGTGTATGTTTTATAAGTATCCAAATAATCATATATGATCCTAGCATTTTATCTATGAGTGACATTTCCATATACTTTAATGTTAAGTAATTGTCCATTTCCATTTCTTATTGTTCACCCCAAGTCATAACCCCTGTTAACCCGTCATTGGGATAGTGGGCTGTGACAGAGTGGTATCAGAGCGGTTCGTTCGCTCTGGCCCTAGAAACCTTATTCTAAAGAGTCGAGTCTAGTTTGATTCTTTAGACTTACACGGGTTCATATGGCACCGCTCAACACTCCATTGCATCGTGCTCAATCAAGGAAAGAAGGTAACTGCAGTTTCAACGTTTTAAAGATGTTAATGTTCTAAAATGCTTCATGAATATGTTTATGTGAAGAGCATGTTATGATGAAATGTTGAATGTTTTGCCTTTCATGGCATATTTTCGCAATCTATGATGTTATGATCAGACGAATGATAGAAAAATTGACATATGTTTTCCCGGAGAACATAGATTGCTATAAGTTGCATGATCACAATTTTAAAAGAACATAGACTACTAGATTAGTAGGATATCTCTACAATCTAGATTCTTAAGGTGATGATGTAGAAGAATGAAAGAGAACTTAGAGCATTTCAGCTCCCTCAAGAAAACAATGATTCTTTTGAACTACAAAGAGGAATGGAAAGATATGTACGAGGTAAAGGAAAAACACAGAATGACGATACGCGACGAATTCAAGGTAAACGTTGCATCAAAGGTTGAACCATAATCTCTACGTTCAAATGTTCAAGTACGACGGAATATCAAATCGACTTTTGCTACAGGATAGATTTTATGAATAGAGTGTTTTGCCTGTGTACGTATGTCTGTGTGTATATGTCTTAAGAGAGGTTTGGGGTTTGAGATCAATAGGATAGGGAACCTTAAGATAAGTTTAATTGTCATAATGAACTTATGTTTTGTTATGTATAGTATGTTCATGGCCCTTCAAGTTCGGGACGATGTTTCTCGTGTGACTGGGAGGTGATGATGTTGGACCTGGCCAGTCCACATGATCCAGATCTCAGTAGACGTCTTTTGGGTTGAAAACCCATGTGTTTCAACTTTCGGTTGAAAAGCCAGATGGGTTCATACTCGAGGTCATTTTGTTCGACCTAGTAGTTAATCATTTCATACCCTCTGGTCATTCTTTTGATTCTCTTGAACAATTTCTACAACACCTTGTTTTGATGTTGTGTTGAGTTTGAGCCTTGCAACTCGTGAGTTGTCATAATAGATCCCCTTGTTTGATAAGACCAAGAAATGTTAGTCTACCGATGTAGTATACTACCCAAACTATGACTTCATATAATTGTGTCTCATTGTGATTGGTTGAGATTAGTTTTTGTCCTATAAATGATATCGACCACTCATTATGATAGAAATTCAGAGTCCAAGCTAAGACCGTAATATAGTGTTCGAGTACGAGGACTTAAGTTAATTGGTCTATGATAGTTTTAAGATAAATTCATAGGAAAGTGTTATTCATGTGATAGGTAACAAGAAATGGGTTGATGACTATTTTAGTCTTTGGAAAAAAGAATACCCCGTAGATGAGCCCTAGGAATGAGGTAGGAGCAAAATGAACCGCCGCAAAAGGACGAGGGAACTTATTCTCAAGTAAATCTCGTGTATATAAATTGGAATTAGGAATCCAATTGATATGAGGAGAGACCCGAATCTATTCTAGATCGGAAAGTTAAAGTACTAAGGAATAAGTCGATACCCTTAGTAATAGTTCTTTGGAAGCACTAAGATCAAGAAAAGGCGATGTTGGAACTCGATTCTAGCATGAATGAGAAGTACCCAGAATTATTTTCTGTGGTACAAATTTTGTGACGAAATTTCTTTTAAAGTGGATAGTATGTCATACCCCGACTTTTAATCCCTGATTAAGGGCTTAATTATTAACAATTAGGATTCAGCATCCATTTATAATAAAAACTGGTTTGATTTATCTGATGTGATTTAATCATTATATATGTGTTTTAATGTGCTTAGTTAAAGGAAAATTTTTATAAATGTGGTGCATAAGTTTTAATTGGTGAGTTAAGTGTATTTATATGAGCCACATGAATTTTAAATTATGCATGAAGTCATGAATTTTATCTAAATTTGATAGTACATGTAACACCCCGTACTTTTCCCTATGTTGTGAGATAGTGTCTTAACACTATTGAGAATACTGAGATGTCAGAGAGATTGATTGTCCTATTAAGAAAATATGAATAATTAGTTGAAAATAGAGTCGAGAAAGAAAGAAAAAAAAAAAAAAAAATCGGTCGGAGAGACGTCTAGTTTGTCTGTGTTTACCGACTGCTTTGACGTGATATTATGTGAAATTACGTGACTGATTGATTATGTGAAATTACGTGACTGATTGATTATGTGAGTTTTGTTACGTATGTCATTGTGAGCAAGTTATTATGATTTTTATTTGATAACCTTAGCACTTGGAATTTTAATTAAGTTTTCAAAGCAAGTGCAGTTTATTTTTACCGAGAAATCAAAGAATGCCGGTTTATAAAATTTTTTCCAAAGAAAATATTTTCAAATTATTTTTCCTATGATGAAGAATATTATAATTAAGTGAGTGCACTAATATTAGTGCCATATTTATTTTAAATATTGGTCACAAGAGTTTTGTAGCATTGCATTAATTAGTAATTAGTCTTTTATGATTTTATTAATGAAGCTTAATACATGATTTATTCTAGACTACACAACCTTACACACACATGATTATTTTAATCTAATAAGCATGTGATTAATTTCCTTAGCCTTACTTAAAGTGGACGTGTGGTATGAAGATGAAGGGAAGGGATTAGTGTATAGGGGGGGACAAGTATTAAATGATGAATAGTGTTTGGTCTCCAATCATCCTTCCTAAGCAAGACAAATTCACTTCATTTCCCTCATTTTCTTCACCATTCGGCCACTCTCAATTTCTCTCCCTCTCTTCCGATTTTGCTCCAAAAGATCACCATAGATGAATCACCAAAGCTTCCAAGTTCACATCAAGATCAATTCCTCCACCAAATCAACATAAACACCTTTCAATTCTTGAAGATTTCAAGAGGACCGTGGGGTTTGGTTTGAAGAGTGAGAAAGGAAAACTTTGATCTTTGTTTAATCTTGGGTAAGTGATTCTTATTTTTATAGATCTAGATTGTATGATGTTATATGTGAGTATATGATCATGATTGAGCAAGAAAATCACCCAACTTATTTCTATGAAATTTTCGAAAATTAGGGGCTTGAAACCCTACGAAATTTTGTTGTTTGTTTTCTTGAATTGGCTTGAGTTATATGATGATTGATAATTATTGAGTTAATATATATGAATACTTGATGATTAGCCATGAGATATAGATTTTTCTATTAGGTTAGTTTACCTAAAATTGGGATGTTGAGATCCTATGGATCAATTGATGTATTGATGATGGATTTGAGTTTATGAGATGATCTAGATGATTAATGATGGATGAGATTGAAGCTTGAGGTTGAGAGGTGAAAAATGAAAAGTGTTAGTTTGAGGAAGAAGATGACATACATGTGTATCTATATGTGATCTTGTTTTATGATGTTGATTTGTGCTAATTGGTAACCTAGGATGTTAGATCTATGATTTGATCAATAGGTTATACATGATTAGTGATATTTTCAAAAGAGTTTAGTTTAATAAAAATTAGGACTTTTTGCCTATGTGTTATTAAAGTGATTTTGGCTTAAGATATATGTATTTGAGCATGATATTAGTGTATAATTATGTTTGAGTAAGTCTTTTGTTGGCTAAGAAAATTTTTGACTTAGTTTAGTTTATATGAGTTTTTGAGTTTTCAAATTTTGAGAAGTCGATGATTGATAAAATGAGGTTTAATTGCTTTATGACCATTATGTGAAAGTTTGTCATGTTTTATTAAGAGTTTTATGATGATACATGAAGTTTCGTTAGAGTTTAGTACATGATAAAAGGGAATCTATATGTGTATAATGATTTATATGATGAATGAGATCATGTTTGAATAATTGAGTAATTTTGTGCATGAAAATGAAAAGAGAATTTTAATGATGCGTTCATTGAAACGTTTTACTAGAGAATTGAGGTTATGATGTAAGAAGAGAGTCAAGATTTGAGTATGATGAGCATTATAATGTGCCTAAATGTTTGTGAGTGTTATATGTGTTTAAAATGAGCTTTGATGAGTTTCCTTGAAGGAATGTTGAGTTGAGTATTTTAAGAGTTTGAGATGAGATTTTGGTGAATTTCGTAGGCCTACTGACCTACTGTGATCGACGGTTTTTCAATGTCAAAAAGCTTTGAAAATTTTATACCAAGTCTCGACATGAGTCTTGAGAACATCGGTAAAATTTCAAGTCATTTGGACTTCGTTTACTATTTTTATAAAATACAAAACCGAAACTGCACATTACTACCGAGAGTTTCAGAGAGCAGGGGAAAGAGTCATTCATTTCAGTAGCTTCCTGTGTGATCTAGCTTTCTAAAATTTTATGGTATTAACCTTATTGTGTTAGCTAGATATCCACAAAATTTGAGCTCAGTTTGACAACATTTACTATTTTTCAAAAATCCAAGTTTTCGATTGCTCAAAACTGCCGAATATGGTAGACTGTAGTAAAACAGTCATATCTCCTACAATACTTGGAGTTTTTGACTCTATATTTTTTTTTTATATGAAAATAGACTCGAAGACCTTTCTTTTGGTATGAGTCTCGAGTCCAGGAGGTGTCGAAGTAAGAACAGGATAGATTTTGAAGTTGAGTCAGTGTAAAAACAGAGCATGTTTTGATAATGTTTGATTGTGTTTTCTTATATGCCTTATGTGATTGTGTTGTCTATGTGTTGAATGAGATTGGACGAGCCTTATATGAGAGATAAATCGAGACTTAGTACCATGATTTTCTTGAAACTTATCCTTGAACTTAAGGATTTGAGATGAGTGGAGAGTTTATATAGAGATGAGTAAATAGATAGAATATGAGATAGAGCATGAGTTAAGGCTTTATGAGTATGGATTTTAAAAGGATTAAAATGTTTTAAATCAATTCCTTTTTAATGGAGTTTAAAATGCTTATTTAAGTCATTTATAAATGAATAATGAGAAATGCGTAAAGAAGTTCGTAAATGAATCGCGGCATGAGATTTTCAATTTCCCTAGTAAACTAAGGAGATATTATGAAGGAACAAGCAATGAACGAGACTCTCACCACCGAGTCACTACAACAATCAGAGAAGTAAAAAGTTCACGCACAAACAAGATATGTACACCACCTCAAGATGGAGGTAAAGAAAAAGGAAATGGAAGGAAAGCACTAGAACTAAACTTAAGGTATAATCCAAACCCAAGGCTAGTAGGCTCAAGCTAAGAGAGTGAATGCTTTGGCTAAAGTGCCAGAAGCTACAGCAAGAATAAAGTTGGAACGCCACCACAATGGAAACTTAGAAACCCCATTAAATAATCATTTGGAAATGAGAAAATGAGTTTACATGGTAGAAGAGAGTGCCATTAATCTTTAAGTGAAAGTTACCAAGATGATGAGAAAAGTTTGATGTTAGAATTCCATAGTCAAATCTGAGAAGGCAACTTAGGACGAAGGAAACAATTAAGGTAGTTCACCACTTTACTAAGATGAAGTGAGTGAAAGAATGTTGTTAGGTCCTGAACTGGTCCAACAGATGATTGAGAAAGTCGACCACATCAAGCAAATAAAAAAAAAAAACTCAAGATAGACAAAAGTCTTACGACGATAAACGCCGATCGGAATTAGAATTTAATGTTGGGGATCGATTTTTCCTCAAAGTCTCTCCCCCAAAGGGAGTTATACGTTTCGAAAAGAGGGGCAAGTTACGACCCCGTTATATAGGACCTTTTGAGATCCTAGACAAGTTAGGTCTTTGTAGCCTATAAGTTGGCTCTGCCACCAAGCATTGTGGATGTATATAATACGTATAGCACCTCTCAATTAAGAAAGCATGTGATTAAGCAAGATAAAGTAGTCCTAGCCAGGACCAAAGGGATTAAGAGAAATCAGTCCAGATACTTGATCGCAAGGTTCAAGTTTTACGAGGCAATAATATTGTTCTCGTCATGTAGTGGAACCATCACAGGATGGAAAAGGCCACAAAAGAGATGAATGAAACGAATGACTAGTATCACAAGATAGAATACCAGATATGCAATTCCGAGGACGGAATTTTTATAAGGAGGGAGGAATGTAACACCCCGCTTTTCCCTAGCTAAATTTAGAGTAGATTTTAAACTTAGATTTAAGATGATTCACGCCGGATTGAGAAAAAGAATATATTTTAATTCCAACAAAAATGATTTACAAAAGCTTTTGTAAATATTTAGTTATTAAATTTATATGCATTGCATATTTATTTAATTGAGCATCGATCATTTATACGAACTATTTTATTTAGCGAACACTGAATGATTATTACAGTTTTCATAATACAACCCTGAAGACTTTTTAATTATCAAATCACCTACACCCTACAACTCCTATCCGCCACTCTACTGCCATCATCATCATGACTTTTTCAACCTTTATCATCAATACCTATTATTACACCCACCACCCACCTACTCCCTCCCTTCTCCCACCTACTCTCCACACCTCTCTGCCATATCTCAATTATATCAAATCATGGAGACTTTACTCATACCAAAGAGACTTTACTCATTCTACACAAAAGACATGTTGCATTTTTCTCATCTGCATTCAAGAAGGCAAGAACGCACAAAAGAAGCCACCAAGCACCAAGCACCAACCATCATTAACCCTCAAGGTTTTCATCTATGAACTAACTCCTTTGACTAATTCATTTTTATGCATGATTAAGGCATCATATTTTCAGTCTAGCTAATCAATCACAATTTAAAAAAAAAAGGATCATGTTACATGGTAGCCAACTCATTCATAAATGTGCATTATATGTTGGTATATATATAAATGAACAAATGATTTCAAGTGCTCAGTACAAAATCTGGGAATCAAACTTTAAGAGAAGGGAATTCTTTGTGTATTTGAGTCTCGTTTCTTGTTGTTGAGCGTCGAACTCAGTCGGTCTCGGTGTGGTTGCGGGCTGAGAGAGTCGAGAGGCAGAGGGAGGCTAGGGCTCGGCGGCGGCTCCGCCGTTGTTGTCCGGCCGAGGATGGAGCATGAGAGATGAGGGCGTGCGTCGTGGTGGTGGTGGTTCGCCACTGCCGGAGACGAGGGAGAAGAGAAGGAAGGGAATGGGGTGCTGACGGTGGTGGCGTGGAGCCCTGACCGCGGCTGCCGGATCTGTGAACAGGGGGAGTTTGAGAGAGAGCCGAGGGAGGCGGCGGCATTTTCGTCATCGCCGAGGAGGAGAGGAGTGTGCTGTGAGGGTCTGAGCGGAGAACAGTGGAGTGGCAGCTTATCGCTGCTACTCGCCGGAGTCGGGGAAGAGAGCGGCTTCCGCTACTCGTTGGCGGAAGTGAGAGAGAGAGGAGGCCGCTGCACGGCGGCTCTGCCCGCTGATGTCGGGCCGAGGACGGAGAGAGAGAGGGTGAGAAGGGGCGGCGACCAGCTACTGGTCGTGGCAGCCGGAGTTCAGCGGAGGAAGGCAGAGCTCGGCGGCCATGGCTGCTACTGCTCGGCCACGGACGTTTGAGGGAGAGAAGAAGAAACGGGCGGCTGTTACCAGCCGAATAGAGAGAGATCAGATGGAGATGGGGCGATTTCCGGCAGCTGTTGTCGCCGGAAAAGCCGCGCCGCTTATTGTGTGGGTGTGAGTATGTGTCTGCGCGTGAACCGAGAGAGATAAAGGGATGGAGCCTTGGGAGAGAGAGTGTGAGATATCAGATATGTGATAGTGTGTGTGCGTGACTGATATGAGAAAGATGGAAGGAGATATGGGTTTGAGTTGGGCTAGGGCTTAGTTAGAGTGTTGGGCTTTGGGGTTGGGCTTGAAGTTGGGGAGTGGGCTTGAGTGTTGGGCCGGGTATTAATTAGTTTTGGGCTGCGATTTTTATTATTTTGCTTGGGCCGATTTAATTTGAATTGTGGGCCGAATCAATTGGGCTTGAGTTTTTGGGCCAAGTCAGTATTGGGCTCAGTTTATTTAATTTAGTTATGGGCCGATTTTTATGAGTACTTGGGCTGAGATTTTTAATTAAATTGGGCTTTCTTATTTTTAATTAATTGAACTATTAATTAGTTTGATGAATTATTTTCAAAGACTAGTTTTCATAATAATATTAAATTATTATTATGTGCATATTTTAAGTAAATTACTTATTATATGCTAAACATGACATGATTTGCATTATATTTTGCAATAAGAATAAAAGTATTTAATTGGTTTTAATTATAATTCCAATCATTAAAGAAAGATGAGTAAGAATATTGTTGGTGTTCTTAACTCAAGAGAAATATTTTCAAGTATTTATTTATTAAATTTTGAAAACCCGGCTAAGTGAATCATAGAATGTTAAGCACTACACCATGACTTAAGATTAGATACAAGGAGACCTATTGAGAATAGATTTCTTGTAGGCTTCGAGCATCAGAAGGATTAGCACTGCTATTCCGATTCAGAGATAACGTTAAACGACAGGCATTGCCTATACAGGTGGGCATTACTTTTACTATACGTATATAGAGATCCCCTGCGAGTCGTAGGCCTCTTATACGAATATATGCATGAGATGATTTTAACTGTTAATTTCAGTTTATTATTATGCCCAAATGATAAATGACTCTTATGAAATGAAAATGAAATGTTCATGAAATGAAATGAAATGTTTATGAAATGATTGACTGCCAAAAATGTTTATGTTTTTATATGTATCCTATCTGTGTTGGTTCGCCAACTTTGAAGGAAATCCAATTGGGATCCTATGCTAGACAAAGGTCGCTAGCTAGGGTTAACGTGTACACTCATGGAGACCGCGAGTCGCTTGCGACCGGTCTTGGCGTCCGTGGTAAGGAGGCCTCCTTCCCGGCGCGTGACAGAAAGGAACAGATATGGATCATATGAAGGAAAATGATCGGCCGATCGACTTTATGAAAATGAAAGAAATATTTTAGTAAGCGCAGGTCATTTAAGAAAACCCCTGTGTGTTACTGTTATGGCAGTTCAATTTATATATGTATGCATGTTGTATTTTCGGCTATGCCCACTGAGTATTTTTATACTCAGCCCTGCATGTATTTCTAAATGTGCAGATTGAGCAGTTGATGGAATGGAATGATGTTGAGCGGGTGTTCCTGTGACATTTCAAGAAATGTAACCTTGAGTATACATCTTCATATGTATATCTCACACGTTTTCCGCTGCAAAACACTTGATTAGGATAGCTCTATGATATGAAGTTGTGATACGTGTTATTGGGTAGCCACCTTAATCAGTTCTCATTTATGTGTATGTTTTATAAGTATCCAAATAATCATATATGATCCTAGCATTTTATCTATGAGTGACATTTCCATATACTTTAATGTTAAGTAATTGTCCATTTCCATTTCTTATTGTTCACCCCAAGTCATAACCCCTGTTAACCCGTCATTGGGATAGTGGGCTGTGACAGTTTTATCCTTTAAGATAAAAATCCACAACTTCCTCGAGTAATCATCCATTATAGACATGTAATATCTCCCTTTTCCATGGCTTTCAGTCTGTGTTGGCCCCCACAAATCAGAGTAAACATAATCCAGATGAGCTATAGATGTATGTTTACCTGTATCAAATGGGAGTCTCTTGATTTTGCTTAGGATGCACTGCTCACACATGTCCACCTTGAATGGAATTGGATTGCTGATCTTGTTATGCTTCAGCAACTGGTTGAGCCCCTTTTCTCCAACATGAGCCAATCTTTTATGCCACAAGATTGATTCATCCTTCTTCATAGAGTCAGACTGCCCTGTGATGGCTGTGACTTCTAAGTAATACAAACCATTTCTCCTCATCCCCTTCAAAATAACCTTGTTGTCTTTGGTGACAACAACTCCACCTTTTATAGATCTCCATTCATACCCCTTCGTTTCAAGAGATCCAAGGGATATCAGATTCCTTTTCAGACTAGGAATGTATCTTACCTCCATCAAAGTTCTGATGGTGCCATCATGCAGCCTGAACCTTATGCTCTCATTTCCTTTGATTTCACAGGTCTGGTTATTTCCAAGAACTACTGTCCCTTCCGATTGATAATGCAAATCAGTAAACCAACTTCTAACTAGGCACATGTGGAAAGAACACCCTGAATCCAGTATCCATTGGTCATTCAAATCACCTTGCATCACATTCGAAGCCTCTGCAGTGTCACACTGTTCTTGCTCCTTGGGCTCCTGCTTCTTGGTAATGTTGGACTACTTTTGGCCCTTCTTCCAAATGTTGCAGTCTCTTTTCCAATGGCCCGGCTTCTTGCAGTGATAGCAAGTTTGAACATCATCATCAGAGTTCTTGTTTCCCTTCTCCTGTTTCCCCTTCTTGAAATCCTTCTTGGGTTTCTTGGATTTATCACCCTTCTGTTTCACAGTCAAACCCTCACCAACAGCCTCTTTCTTGTGAGATGATGTTGACGATGCCTTCTGCAATTCCTTGGATTTCAGAGCAGATCCTGAACCTCCTCCACAGTGATGTCACTTTCTCTCCCATACAACATCGCATCCTTGAGTTGATCATATGAACTTGGGAGAGCATTGAGTAGGATAATTGCTTGATCTTCATCTCCTATTCGCACATCAACATTCTCAAGATCATCAATGATCTTATTGAACGCCTCAAGTTGATCATCAATGGGTTTTCCATCCAAGATTATGTAGGAGTACAGTCTTTGCTTCAAGAACAATAGATTCGCAAGCGATTTCGTCATATAAATCGCCTCCAACTTTGCCCATACCGCCGTTGCAGATTTCTCCCTGGTCACCTCCCTCAAAACCTTATCACCTAGGCATAGGATGATGAGGTTGTGGGCTCTCTCACGCATTTCTGCTTTCTTGAGTTCTGCCTCCGCAGCTGCCGCAGAATCCTTTGCAGCCAATGATGAAGATTCATCATCCCCTTTCAGGGCCGCCGCCAAACCTTGCTGGGTCAACAATGCGCGCATCTTGATGCGCTATAACCCAAAATCATTCTTCCCCGTAAACTTCTCGGTCTCGATTCGTGGCATCGACATTCCTGCGTCGGTTGTGGATCAAAATTCCCACAAACGGCGCCATTTGTAAAGAAAATCGACGAAGAATTGTGATGGACACAAAAGATTTACGTGGTTCGGGTTGAAACCCTACATCCACAGGACCAAGAACACGGAGCTTCGTTTATTGATTCACAAACTGAGAATTTACAAAGTGTTACAAGTGTTAGAGTATGAGACACTCGATTGCTCGTTTTATAGCAAACTTAGAATATAACGAACAAAACAGACTTCAAAAAACCGTTATGCAAATAAGCTCTGACTTTCAGATCTGCAAAGGTATTTTTGACTCTGACTCTGTGAGCGAACTCTGCCTTGGCTACTCTGACTCTGATCTGCCTTGGCTACTCTGACTCTGCCCAGACTATATAGCTCTGGATCTGAACTCTGACTCTGGAGTGTTGACTCTGGAATGCGAACTCTGTGAATCAACTCTGACTCTGGCTCTGGAGTTAGCTCTGACTCTGAGGTGTCCACCAGAGTAAACCTCTAACTCTGGCTTTGGAGTTAGCTCTGACTCTGAAGACTCCACCAGAGTAAACCACTCTACATCAGAGTATACAAACTTGATTATGAACTTATGAAATCATAAACAACAATAATGAACATGTGCCGCTGTATTTGGACATTTTCTAAGCCTTCAAGAGATGATGACCGGAGTTAGTTGGAGATTTTATTAGAGATTTTTTTATTAGATAAATGAAGGCGTAATTAGAGATAATACAATTGTTGATGTGTAAATATTTGATTGTGAGTATTAGTGGTTTATAAGTATTGTTTGATTATTTGATTTTTAATTATTTTTATTTTTTCATATATATTGGTATTGTAATACAGGGATGTAAATATATTAGAATTTTTTTAAATTTGTTTTATAGAATAGACAACAGATATTTCTTGTTGAATATCTGTTGTCTATCATCATATAGACAACACGTATTAATTGTTATCTATAACACTAGATCTGTTGTCTATATTATTATAGACAACATATAAACTATAAAATACATAATAATAGATCTGTTGTCTATATCATCATATAAAATATGTTGTCTATTACCTTCCGTCGATTGTCTATGTTTAAATACAACACATAATATCTGTTGTCTATGAGCACCCCAGAATAGACAATGCTGGCATGTACAACATACACTTCCCACATAGACAACATTAAATCATTAAGGGATGAGTTTGGTTTGATAAATGAGATACATAAGATTAATAGGATATAGAGTAGGATTCAACCCAACTTTTGGATAACATCTAGACATACATGTTAAACGAATTAAAATTGAATTTATTCCGACCGTGAAAGGTACAAAAATAGTTAACATATACTCCATCCGTCCACAATTTAAAGCCCTACTTGCTTTTAAATTTTTGTCCACAAATTAAAGCCCTATTATGTTTTTTGTATTTTTTTACTCTTCTTCTTTTCCTATATTTACTACCCTTTGCCACCAATGGACCCACCTTAAAACACCTTTATCATTTTTATATTCTATATTTACTACACTTTATCATGGATCGTCCATTCACAACATTTTTATCATTTAGTCAATTACTCTTATATTTCATTCATATCATCTTTTTCTGTTTTCTTAATCTTCGTGCCCACATCAAAGTGGAGCATTAAATCGTACGGAGGGAGCATATAAAATATAAAGTGAATTGAAAAAGTTTTAGTTGCTGGCGCACCAATTAGATTAATTATTCTTTCTTATGTATTTGAAAATTTTTAATTTCTTAAAGACACTAACTATTTTGTCCGCAATACACTAGAGAAGTATAAATGAAAGAGACGTGGCGATGTTGCATCCAAAGCATAATTCACGTGTATAAACGAAATATATAATATTAATTCTATATACATATATGTCTGTGTCCCCGACAAGAATAATTGGTGTCTTAATCTTGGTTGTCAAATCATCATTTTACAATATTGCTGATGAGGTATGACTTGCAAGAATCATGTGTTGGCATGCATTATCAATGAGTATTATTTATTAGTATTTCCTCTGTCCCGCTATTCATGTCTCGTATTTTTTTTGGGTTGTCCCACCAATAATGTCTCGTTTCTATTTTAGGAAATAATAAGGACATAATTAAAGTAAATTAAGCCACTAATTGTTCAACTAATAAACCCTTAATTAATTAATTTCCCCTCTATTCTCTCTCTCTCTCTCTCTCTGCGCCTGAGTCTCCACCGCCCGCCTTCTGCTCGTCGTCGGAGGAAGCATTCTCCTCCACCTTCTCCGCCCTAGCCGTCTTCTCCTCCACTTGCCTTTCCCTTGCTCGTCGTCGGAGGAAGCCTTTCTCCGCCCTCACCTTCTCCTCCGTCGCCTTCTCTCTGTTGGACGCCGGATCTGTCACTTCTCTCATCGGTGACCGCAGCGCCTCGCCGCCCGTTTTTCGGCGACATCTGCAAAGAGACTCTCGGCTCTCTCTCTCTCTCTCTCTCTACGCCTCCACCATCACCTTCTCCTCCGTCGCCTTCTCTCTGCTGGATGCCGGATCTGTCACTTCTCTCCCTCGGTGACCGCAGCGCCTCGCCGCCTGTATTCGCCTCTCTCTCTTCCTTTTGCTAACCTTCGGCGCTCAGTGAAGCCACGACCGCCTCTCCCTTCACTCACAAATCCAGCACAGAGCCACCGCCATCGTCACCAACAGCAGCTCCCTCTCCTCACTCCTTGGCTTAGCGACAACAGTTCTCGTCGCCGCCCTCAGTCGCCCTTTTCCTCCCTCTGATCTCCTCCGCCTCCGCCTCTCACCTCTGATCTCCCCTAACCCTTTGCAAAACCATAACCCCTAATTATTTGGGTTGCATATTTGGTTGGGGAAAATTGTTTAATTTCTGTGTTCGATTTGGGTGGGTTGTAGATTTATGAGCTCGATTTCGGTGGGGTTGCAAATTTGGGTGGTGATTTACCGATTTGTTGATGAGCTCGATGGTGTTGATGATTTGTTTCCCTGAACCTCACTTGCATATTACCTAACAGATATCAGGCTTCAGTATGTTGTCTCTACTTGTTCAATTAGGGCGTGTTTGGTTTTGGGTAGTGGATTAGTCAGTATAGTTAGTAAACTAGATTATTAGCGTGGATAAATATGTGTTACTAATATTGGTTGGTTGTTTGCTATTATGGTTAATTAATCATGATTTTCGTTTGGTATCCATATTTCTAGGTTAGATAAGCTTAAAAATGGACTCAATTGCAGGGCCGTATTAATTATCCTGTGTAATCCGAGGGGGGAGACGGTATTAATTATCCTGCGTAATTCGGATTTTTAGTTCAGGGCCTTCACATATCGCAGGGCCGTCCGCATAAGTGTTATAGAATACCAAACTCTTTACTACTCTGTATTAACTTAACTAATATGCTGTAAAACCCAAAACCAAACACGCCCTTACTTGTCCTAAGACAAGACCTGTGGCATAACTTCGTAGCCTTTTATAAGTAGTGTTTTCTTCCCTAGGCAGTGAAGACGTGCAATATAAGTTGTGTATTCTTTTGGCTGTAACTAAGTTACAGAAATACTGCCATCACAGATTGAAATGCAATGCAGGTCATTAGTCTTGTTAACGCCTGATCACTATTTTATTAGCAAAAAAAAAATACCGCAACTAACACGGTGTAATCGTAGTATAAACAGCAATCGAGTATCGTATCCACAGGGACTGACACAACGAAATAACTTTAGCTATCCCCTAAACAGACTATAATAGTAGACAGGCAAACGAAAATAAAGAATGTTTAATTAAAACTAAACTCAAAAAGCAACAAATAAAATCACGTAGAAAAATCAAATAATAAAGACAACTGATCCTAGGGTAGTAGCTTCATTAACTAAATCCACATAATACATCTATTAATCCTATTAACCAATTTTAATCCAGTTATGATGATAGATCACTACTACAAAAATGCACATACATAACGCTTCATACATAACGGTTTTTTAAAAAAACCGTTATGTATGAGCGCATTTTTTGAAAAGATAACGGTTTTGACAAAAAACCGTTATCTATGTAGTGTTGTCCATGGAAATAGATAACGGTTTATGTTAATCCGTTATGTATGAGCGTTATCTATTAGTTGCATACATAACGGTATTATCGAACCGTTAAGCCGACCGTTATCTATGAGCGTCTTTTTATAACGGTTGTTTTAACCGTTATGTATAAACGCCTCAACACTGTTATGTATGAGTATTTTTATATTTATTTTTTATATATATTTTTTTGAGCTCCTCAAGATCATAAAATCCTAAATACATGTTCTTCTTCTCTTCGTTCTCGTAAGCCCTAAAATCCTAAATCCCTAAAACACCAATTTCAGAACGCCGCCGCGACTTGCCACCTGCCCCCGCCGCATCCTTGCTTCATCTACCACCCACCGCGGCCCGCCACCCCTCATTTGTGATAAAGCCATAAATCAAATCTTAATTCAAATTTGAGTTCAATCAAACTCGTCACTCCCCGTCGCTGCTCTGTTCTGTGGCTCTCGAAGTCGCCGGCCGCCGCTGTCCAGACCTCCCCCCCAATGATTCTCGTATCTCTCTCACTCTTCCTGGCGCAGCAAATCAGCTCCACTCTTCCCCGATCCAGCAAGCCAGTAAATCGGTTCCACTCTGCCCAGTCCCGTCGTTTTCTGCGCCACTTCGGAGCTCCGATGCTCAGCCATTTCCCGTCTCCCCGCCTCCGACGCGGGCAGTCTTCAGGTAGGTTCAATTCGGTGTGTAGTTTTCCAAAATTTCGGTTCATATTGAAACTCTATTATTTCGCTTGCCCCCTCTTGCCCTCTCGCCCTTTTGCCCTTGATCAATCTGTGTTGTAAAGATGCTGATTTTTGTTGGATTACCTTTTTATGTGAGTTTTGTTCAGTGCTTATGTTTTGATTGTAATTAGGTTTTACTGTTTGCGTTTCAAATGTGCTCTTGGCTATTCAGTGCCCCCACTCAGCATCATTCAGGCCCCATATGATGCTAATATTGCCATTTTTTGTTGCTCGGATTTCATTTATCTATTTTTGTGATTATATTTCATCTGGTTCTGTGGCTCATTTGAATGTTAGAATTCGTTTGATTTCTTCTTGCAAAAATAAAAATTGGGTGTTTATTTCCATTTGTGGGGTAAGTACGTTTGGAAGTTTCCTATGTTGACAGCCTCTTTGATTCTAATTAGTGGCTACGATTCTCTTTAATGTAAAGTCGATTTCTTTGGACTTGTTAGCTCTGCAGCAGCAAGAATACTGATTTCTTGATTGTATTTGAAGGATTTGAGTTGTTAGGAATTAGTGATGGAGACCAAAGCTGTGATCAATACTAGTTCTACAGAAAAAGGCGTGTTGCAAACCGCAGAGTTGTACAAGGTCACCATTCTCTTACAAATATAATGCTTATTTTGTATGTTACCACTAAACTAATTACTACATTTTTTGTTTAATTAATTCCCCAAGTATATAATGGATACTAGTGTGTATCCACGCGAACAAGAATGTCTCAAGGAGCTCAGAGCTATCACTTCTACTCATCCAAGGTAAAATAATTGCTTCATCTAAACTCAGACTAGTTTGGGCTGTAAGAACTAATGGATCTTTCTGGTAACTATCCAAACACATGTATTATGTTGTTGATTTTGCACATACTTGGAACTAGAAACAGAAACATTCTATGCTTCTCATAGTTAGGTACAATTTTCTAGTGAATTTTGTTGTTGACACTTAATTTTTCTGTAGATATTTACAAGATTAATTTTGGCTTACTAGCATCTGGCTGTTACAAAAATACAAATAAATGTTACTATGTGTTGAGCCCATTTTGAGTGGAGAAGTTGTGGTGATTGGTTGTGTTATAACTTGCTTTCTTGGTGTTGATGAGTTAAATATGAGTTAAATTTCAAGCTAAAGCATGCTAATGTGTAGTAAGATGATGTATTTGAGCTCCTATAGCTTTTATTTGGCCAAAATATGAGTTATATGTTGAGTTTCAACAGAAACTGTATTGCTATCAAGTTTGGCTGGACGAACCAGTGTCTTGTGAGGGATTTTCGAGAGTGTTCCTGTTGTCCAAATAACTTAAAATTTTTACAGTAATAACTTCAGCATGAGTAGGAGGTTTCTGCAAAATTTCAGCTAAATTGGACACCGATAGATATGTCAAACAATTTTCTTAAAAGTACTACGCGAAGCAGCAAGGTTCTGTGGCAGATTCTGCATTTTGTGAGATAATTTCTTATACACTTGAGATATTGTATTTTTGTAACTTTCTAATAAAGATAGACTTTAATAGCTTTCTTAAAAGGTAAAGCTTGTCTTTTTCTTTGAAGAGGTTGATTTTATATGATTTTTCAAAGTTGAGATTCATATATGATTTAGATTCTGCATTTTGTTATATTACTATGCATCAATATTTGATGTAACTCACATTTTGCTTGAATTTTTGAATGAGTTATTATGTCAGGACGAGGCTGATTATATTGCAACCTGAATTCATGGTAATATCCTTTGTAAACTCCCTGCTTATTTGCAACTCGTTTCATAGGAAGATAAATATGCATCCATCTCCACTAAGGAAATACAGACTTGATAGATCATTAACTTGCTACAATGTTCTTTGTTGTAGACATGTTTGATGCTGGTTATTGTTGGGATCATTCTGCTCATTGTAGTTGTTGTTGTTCTTTCATAATCCAAGTTTAGACAACATATATTCACTTCAAAGGCTGAGCATGGTCTGACTGATTAGAAATTAAGCTACTCTCCCTTGCTTCATCCAGACGCTAGACGTTATACCACTGGTCATAGTCATATTGCATTTTGGCGTCCTTGTCATTTATTTTTCACTTCAACAATCCAACCCTGGATGAGATAATATTTATGTAAATGATCTAACATCATATTGTTATCAAAGGATATTGGTTTTGAAAAGTTTTCGATAGTTCTGATAGGTTTTGTCCATTTTACCAATCACTTTGATATGCTTTTTAAGTGTTTATCATGATGCTCTATATTGTGATTCTTGGTTGGCTCTTTGTATGATTTTGTGGCAGGTTTGTGGTGGATTAAATGAGTCGTACGTTGAGCTGAAGAGGCTTGTGAATTCACAAGAAAAGTTGTACCATATGGCTAGCTAGTTGCATATTTAATATGTTTAGTATTTTTGTAAGGCATAATAGTATAGATAGAGCAGTTGTTGAATTTTGACTATATTCAAATCTTGTATGAATTCTTTTTTATGATAATAATATAAAATTAAATATTTTGGATGATATATAATATTATTATTGTTGGTTTTATTATTTATACTGTTATGTATAAATTAATAGATAACGGAGAAATAGAAATCTAATTACGGTCAAAAACGTTATACATAACGGATTACCAAACGTTATTAATATCAAAAAACCGTTATGTATAGGTGTGTACATAACAGTGAATATTAAACTTTCATGACGGTTTGAAACGTTATGTATAATACTATAGATAACGGATATAATCCGTTACGTATATATAAACAATCGTTATGTATAATAGAATAGATAACGGATATAATACTATAGATAACGGATATAATCCGTTATGTATAATAGAATAGATAACGCTTAAATCTCCGTTATGTATGAAATCCACATACATTACACCATTATATATTACGGATGTTTTCGCACATAGATAACGGATAAAATCCGTTATCTATGAGCGAATCTGGCGTAGTGGATCACTTAATTAATCAATCACTCTCGCTAGAGCAGCAACGATCGTAGATTAGTAAATTCTCTATCTCCGCTAGGTCTCAAGTAAATCTACTAACTCCCAATAGCTCATAAGAATAGCTCTCTATAATCCACCTATCTCCGCTAGGTCTCAAGGTTAAGATCATATCATACATTCCTGAATCCGCTAAACAGTTATCTCCGCTAGGTCTCAAACCGAATAGCTACACATGCAAACTATTGATCAGATAATTCACAAGAAAACAAGCACCAAGAATTATGAATCATAAACTGGAAGGTAAATAGGTACTAACAAATAAATCACATGAACCTAATTAACTATTTACAAACCCTAGAATCAGAAAAAGAAACTAGCCAGACATAGCAAAAGAAAGCATAAACATAATTAAAAAGAAAACAATAATAAAAACTGAATTAAATAAAACCCGGAATGAATGTTGAATGACAGCTGAAATCTTGCAGGAAAAATAAAGCTAATGTATGGAAGCAATAAAATTCTAAGTCTAAAAATAAAAAGAAGAAAAGAAATAAAGAGAGGTAGAGAGATATGAAAAGATGTGTCTAATAGGTCAGGGAAAGGACCTATATATAGGCACAGGAGATAAATACAGTGTAGAACTCGAAAATACTGAGAAAATATAAAAAACCCGAAAATTCCCGAAAAATCGAAAATTTCCGTCAACACTATTCACTGCTGTGTGCAACTTTCTTGTTTTGGCCATAACTTTCTCATCCGAACTCCGATTTATGATCCATTTACGCTCACGAACTCGTATCGAGACGATCTAAAACTTCTATTTCAGACAAGGTTTCCAAATTCGAACTCAATATTTCTACAAAAATCATCAAAGTACGACAAAGTAACATATTTCACAAGATAAAGCAATTTAAGCACAAAACAATCATCCAACACACAATATCCTATAAAATTTACATCATAAGAACACTAAAAACAATGGAAACATGAGTATTATCAACGCCCAAAAAGCATCTCTTCATCCTGATGATATACTGCTACTCTCCAACTTTATCATGTCCTCTGAATCTTTCAGGTATGTTTGCAATTACATAACAGCTGGAATTTTTTTCGGGCCTCCAATTGCACAACAAATTTTCAAAAATTCAGCATAAATAGGACAAATTGAGCCCGAAAAAATAATTTGCCCAAAACAATTGGATTCTCAAATTTAATTTAATTGAGCATATTCCCCCCCCCCCCCCGGTATATTATATATGTTCACATATTAAAGTTGTTTATCTCCCTTAAATATATTTCCTATTATTTATATAAATATGATAGAAACATTCTTGAATCTCAAATTTTGATCCTTCGTGATAAATGCAATCCGGCCTTGTTTTTCCTTTTTTACTGGTATGAATTTTTCATTCCTACTATGTTCTTGATATCAACATTATTGAAACTAAATTTCAAAATAATTTGGTGAAAAAAAAATATGAAAAAGTTAACGGACGTATTAGTCTAATATTAGTATTTACATGTCTGGTCAATAATGATAATGTAAAAGTATGATGATTGATTGATACCACTATTATCATGCATGCACTATACAATTAATGTACTAGTATAAATTGATGCAAAAGATACCACCACCATCAGCCACATCCAAATCAAATACTCCTACTCAATTAAGCCATGGCCAAGCTTCTTCAAACCCTAATCTCCATCGCCCTCCTCCTCGCCGCCGCCAACACGGCGCGGTCCCAAACGACGTCCTTCGCCTACGACTTCTGGGGCGACCAGCCGACCGAGCTCCTCTACCAAGGCGACGCCCATTTCCCGTCGGACTCCACCTTCCTCCGCATGACCAAGACCGCCGCCACTGGCAACGCGGTCGGGTACAGCGTCGGCCGGGTCGTGTACCCGACACCGGTCACGTTCTGGGAGGCCGGGGCGCAGGTCGACTTCGAGACCACCTTGAACTTCATCATAACCCCCAACCCCGGCGACACGAACCCGGCCGACGGCTTCACCTTCTTCATCGGCCCCGTCGGCCTACCCCTCGGCTTCACCGGCGGCAGCTACGGAATCTTCAACTCCGCGGGCGTCGGCCCCTCCGTCTTCGCCGCGGAATTCGACATCTTCTCCAACCCTGGAGTGGATCCCAGCTTTCGTCATATTGGGATCGACATCGAATCTAATGTTTCCAAAAATGTGACCGACGTCGGCAACGCGTTGCTCGGGCAGCAGGCGACTGCCGTCATCAGCTACATTGAAGCCACTAAACTGATCACCGTGAAAGTCACCGCCGGCTCACAAGTATACGAGGTGAGCTATGTGTTCGACCTGAGCACCATTCTTCCCCAGCAGGTGCAGGTCGGGATCACCGGGGCCACCGGAGGCCAAGTCGCCGTGCACGACCTCGTCTCGTGGTATTTCACGGCCACCCTCGTGCATGCCGGCGCCGCCACCGACCAAGAGGAGGAAGGGTACATCCGCCAATATGTGTGATTAATTTAAATTAATTATCATGTGTGTGTGCGTGTGCAAATGGACTTCTCTCTCGTTTATGTTCTAAAAATAAGACGACGTCGACAATATTGGGCGTCTGTCAAGATGTGTTTGTTTCAAGATTATTGTCCGTTGCTACAATTAATGGACGTAAAATAGAATTTAGTACTCCCTCCGTTCACGACCGTAACTTTCAGTGTTCCACAAAAATAGGACTATATGTTACGAATTTAAAAATGAGGACTATATATTACAGAATTTGAAATCGAGGACTACTATATGTCCATATTTATAGGAGCGTAAATGTACAAAATGGAAGTTATAGTCCTCATTTCCAAATTCTGAAACATATAGTCCTCATTTTTAAATTTGTTAATATATAATCCTATTTTTAAAAGCGTTACAAGTTACGTCAATTTGTGTGATTTTGTGATGTGTGTATCTGTGTATGTGTGCATGTGTGTCGTCAATCAATAAGGACTAAGCGATCGAGTCTGCTCGCGTTAAGTCTACAAATAAGACGATCATCAATCGGCCATCTCTATGTATAAACTATGCAAGAATGCTTTTGGGTGTGTCTAGTTTTGTGGTCTTTGCAAGGTAATCTATGGAAGATTTCTAAAAGGACCTTTATCGAACAGTTGGCATACCATACATGAAGTAAGATAATTCTTTTTTTTTTTTAAGCAAGAAATTTAAAGTAAGATAATTCTTGTTAATCCAATTGTGAATTAGTGAAAAAATACACAAGAACATGAGAAATATAAATACTAAGGATCCTATTCGACTAAGTAATTCTCACACAGCCTGCACCTAAATTGTAATTAGACGACTCTAAGGTGTGTTTGCTTTTTATCCCTCTAAATGGAGGGATAACAAAATTTTATGCCTTTAAATTGCTTTCTTATCCCACATCCTACACAAATACCATTTTTTCTTTCTTATTTTCACTTCAAGGAGAGATAATATTATCACACCAAAATTTGAGAGATAATATTATCCCTCCTTGAAGTGAAAATAAGGAAGGAAAAATGGTGTTTGTGTAGCCCCCGGTTACGCCCCTGCTTGATAGAATCACTGAGGGATATGAATGATAAGGGAAATAAAAAAACAGCAAAGATGACAAACATAAGGATGGGCCTACCACAAATTGATTGTAAAATTTTCAGGGTGCGTTAACTTTGATGAAAAATGAGAGAAAAAGTATTTCCACTCATTTTCCACCATTTTTGAAGGGATAATATTATTCATCCTTAAAGTGAAAATAAAGAAGTAAAAATGATGAATTTCTCTTTTGTATAAAACGTGGGAAAATAAAGAAGACATTTAAAGGCATAAATTTTTATTATCCATCATTTTCTCATGATAAATTTATCCATCAAAATAAACGCACCCATGTTTCAACTTCAGATATTTTTCTTCAAGATAATATATCTTGGTTTCACCATGAAAATATACAGGCATTTAGATATACTTTGAACCTGTAACTACTCTCCCTATTCTTTTTTCTCACATATCTCTCTCTCTCAATTGATTACAGAATCCATCGGCTCTCTTAACCAGCTGAATTGCAATCTCATCCATTCATCTCGAACGGCTGAGAATCATAATGACAGAAGCAAACTTAAGTAATTGCTATAATCCCTCTGTGTTTCGGGAATTAGCAATTAAATCCCTAAGCTTTTGTCGGCATGAATAATTGATGCAGATCAAATGGTAACACGCGGGATGATCTTAATACCACCGATGGTAACATCACCACCGTTAATGTGGGGAACGATGGTGACCACAATGAAATCATCATCAGCAATATTAATGTTCTCATAGAGCTCCCTCAAGTTCAAGCGAAGGACGTTGGCGCTTTCCGCAGCCCTAACCTTGTGCGGAATCTGCGTGAAGCCCCCGGCATACTCGGCCCTGTCGAGCTCGTCTGGCTTGTCGTCTTCATCGTTGATGAACACGTCAAACCTCACGATCTTGGACCTTTCGCTGATTATGTTCTCCAGCACGAGCACTTCGTCGGCTTTGCCTTTGGTTGGTTTTGGCACCAAAACCCTCATAGTCTTGGTGAGAGTGAGAGGGAACACTTGGTCTCCTCTCTCTGCCTTCTTGGAGAGATCTTCGATATTCACCGGCACCGCCCTCTGCGGTGGCCGGTAGGTCGTCCATGGAGTATCGCTATGTTCATACTCGTATCCCATTTTGGTGTGGTCCAAGCAGTCTGCGACCTTAACTCGCACGAGGTTCTTCTTCTCGTCGTAGAACATGAAGGCGGCGGCGTTGAAATCGTCGGGGTTGGGGACGACCGGGCCGTTGATATCCTTGGGGAAAGCGGATGGGATTGTTTTCCATATGATCCACATTCTATCGATATTATCGTGATGTGCGAAGAAGAGAGGGTCTCTTGCCGCGGAGTAGAAGTTTCCCATGTCTTCGATGAAATCGTTTTCGGGGTTTCCGGTCCAGATGTGGACGCCGGTGTGTGAGCCGCGCTCCGGCAATCCTCCCTCGGTGGCTTCTGGGGGATAGTCTCCATCACTGTAAGGATTACCCATGAAGTCGATGGGGGATTCGACATCACCAATCATTTCCTTGTACATCTGAGTGAGATTGTTGGAGATGATCTGTACAGGATTGGTAATTGGGGGGTTGGTTAGGGCAAGAGCAACGACGGCAGGGGGCCGATGCATCTGGTCTCGGTTGAGGTCGTAGAGCGGTGATGCATCCCTGTCGAACATTGAGGGCATCTGCATGCCCCTAGGGTTGTCCCAGTTCCAGTAGGGCAGGGCGAAATCGGGATCTTCGATGAGTTCCCCCATGATCCTCTCGAAGAAATAGAGGTACCACCTGTGGAAGGGGCGAATCTAGAATTTGTGGTTAGGACTGACTTTTGTTGAAGTATGACGTTTCAAAGTATTTGCATAGGACTTCGGCCTTTGAGCCAAATTCTTTTGAGATTAGAACTCAGTCACTTGCTATAATAAATAATTGTTCACATTCATCTAATTCAACAACAAGTACATTGGAAGCATATAATTAATGTTAAAAGTAATAGCAAGCAAGAGGTTTGAGAAGTGAGAGAAATGATTTCATTTGATTGAATGAATAATTAACAACTGATTTACACATATTTATACTACCGCAGACTACTAACTGACTAACTAATACAAGCTGACTCAGCAAACTAATTAACAAGAAGCTAACTAATCATCTAACAACTAAGCAAACAAGTAGACTTCAATAATTAAAGACCAACCCCTATGCGTCATTTTAAAAAATTGTTTTATTTTCTAAAAAAATAAACTAATTTTTATTGTTAATTAATAGTTCATTATTTTACCTTATCTTGCGGATTGACTCAAATTCAACATTAAAAATTAACTAAAAAAGGAAAATACGACAAAAATAACTCAAATTTAACAAACTAATATAACGAATCACTGTAAAATGTTGACCAAACCTGTGGAAAGGGAAGAAGACCCATGAGTTGTGAACCTGGATATCGATGCCCTCGTGGTTGACCTGGTCGTAGGGGCCGTTGCAGTAAGCGCAATGGACGTTGGCCTGCTGAGTGAAGCCGCGGGGATCGTCGGGGTCCGTCACGTCCAAATCCTTCATCTTCTGGATGGCTCTCTCGTACTTGGCTATGTATTCCGGTGTCAGCCTGTGCGCCGCCGGCCTAATGCGAGGCTTAGTAAACGTCGGAAGCTTGTAGTCGCTCTGAACGTCGGCGTAGGGCGGGCAGCAGTTGACGTCTAGAGATATTACCTCTCCGTTTCTAAATGTATAGGCGCCTCCGGGCTCGCACTTGCTCACGTCGGGAGGCGCAATCGGAAGCGCCTCAGCATTGCGGATGAGGCCGTATAGACCACCCAGTCCAAGCAGCATGTTTCTGCGGTCTACACGGCCGCCACCGCTGCTGCACGACGCGTCGAAGCGGTGCCTCCGCCTGCTGCCCAGCTGGGAGGGCTTTTGAAATGGGGAGTTGGTGGTGGTGGCGATCGCGTTGAATGAAGATTGTGTTGGGAATTATAGACGCCAATAATTCCGCCCAGGATTGTTGTTGGGAAATTAGACACAACTAATTCCGCCCGGGATCAAGTGTGACTCAATATTGTGGATATCGACCGATATGAAACGAGAAGAAAAATGACACCGATATTTTTAACGTGGTTCGGCCAAACTGCCTACGTCCACGGACCCACACCAATATATTAGAGAATCTCAAAAGGAGGAGTACAACAAAAAATACCACACTGTATTTTGTATCTGCCTACGCAGAGGCTATCTCTCAACTCACTTTTATCACTCGTGTATAACTTCTACTCTGAAGCTATCCTCACACAAGATTTTTCTCTCTCTCTAGCAAATAACACTTTGCTTGGTGTTGTTCTGGGGTGATTTTAATGTTGCTGCGAGGGGCTCAATTTATAGGCAACAGAGCTGTGGTAGGTGGCAGCATAAGTGGAAATTTGAGCTGCCCCTTTTTGACAATTGCTGCCTTCCCTTTTTGACAATTGCTGATTGTTGCTTTTGACTAACAATCTCCCACTTGAAGACTGATTTCAATCTGTCTTCACACCCTGATCAACGCAACAGTCTTTCTGTCTTAACTGTAAAGACATAACCGGTAGTGCTTCTCCTGCGATCTACCGCACCGGCAAAATCTGCATCTACAAAACCTTGTAGTGCTACATCACCTCGTCGAAAGCATAAGCATCTATCAGTAGATCCACGTAGATACCTCAATATCCACCTTACTGCTTCCCAATGCTGCTTTCCAGGATTTGCCATAATTTGCTCACAACTCCCACTGCATGAGCGATATCTGGTCTAGTACAGACCATGGCATACATCAGACTTCCAACGGCTGAGGCGTAAGGAATTTTAGCCATGAAGTCTCTTTCCTCCTTTGTCTTTTGAGAGTGCTCTTTGCATAGGCGGAAATGGTTAGCTAACGCTGAGCTAACCGACTTAGCACTGCTCATGTTGAATCTTTGCAAGATTCGATCAACGTATTTGGCCTGAGACAACTGCAAAACACCTTTTTGCTTGTCTCTGTAAATTCTCATCCCGAGAATTCGCTTTGCTTCTCCTAAATCCTCCCCTCAAACCAAGGACCACATCATGTCCTCCCTCGAACGACAATCCGTACATCTTGCACCGCCGTTACCACTCAACGGGACTCGCTGCCTGACCACACTATCAGGAAGACTTTCGATACAAGGAACCACCGGATTCAATCGTGAGTTCACTGGGGGGTACACCTCCGTATATCTTGCACCGCCGTTACCACGCAACGGGACTCGCTGCCTGACCACACTATCAGGAAGACTTTCGATACAAGGAACCTGAGGTCGAGATCACAAATGTGTACATACGCGACCCAGCCAAATACTTTTAAGTGAGAAAGTTTAATTTCTTTGCCACTCAAAACTTCCTCCGGTATTCTGTACTCCAATGGTACAGATGTCCCACGGTTAACGAGATATGCCGTTGTGTTGACAGCTTCTGCCCAAAATTGTGTTGGCAGTCCTGCATGTATCCTCATGCTCCTAGCTCTTTCTGTCAACGTCCGGTTCATGCGTTCTGCGACTCTATTTTGTTGTGGGGTCTCTGGCATTTCCAACTTGATGCCATTCTGGTAACAAAATTTCTTGAACGCCATATCTTCGTATTCTCCGCCATTATCGGATCTCTTTATCCGTAAGCCAGTTTCATTTTCCACCATGGCCTTCCACTTCTTGAACGCCTCAAACGCCTCTGACTTTTGTCTCAAGAAGTAAACCCACACCTTTCTCGAGTGGTCATCGATGAAAGTCACAAAGGTAAGACTTTCCGCCAATGGATGAAACTCTTGCTGGACCCCAAACATCTGTGTGGACTAACTCAAGCTTTACTTGCTTCAGAGTTCTACCACTTGTGTTGAAACTCACCCTCTTCTGGTAGTTTCCCTTTCGAATGCATATACTTGAGCCCTTTCTGGCTCATGTGCCCAAGTCTTTGGTGCCACAAATTTGCATTCTTCTTGCTATCAGCAATTGCAATTGTCACACACGCATTCATCGCTGTGTATAGGCTGCCAGTATCCTTGCCACGTGCAAGAATCATTGCGCCCCTAGTGATTTTCCAATAATCACCTGAGAGGTGTGTATCACATCCTTCTCTCGACAATTGCTTGACGGAGATCAAGATATTCCTCAACTCTGGAATATGTCTCACGTCCTTCTCCTTCAGCCACAACATTGGCTTCGGTCTTTTTCTCGTTTCCCTTTGAAGGTACTTTACACTGCGTTCTGTAGTGCCCGACCTGACCACAGTTCCAACATTCAACAGACTTTGATTTGTTGAAATTCTTGTGGTTCTGGAGCTCTGCATGCCATTCCTTGACTTGCTCCGTCCGCGTCCTTGACTTCTTGATTTTCCTTCAAGGGCTTATACAGGTCCTTCTGGTACAAGTAATCCTCCATTTGCATTTTCCAAAAAATTCAAAATTCACACCGTTGAATTTATCAATTTTGGAAATTTTATCGTCTGTCGACATTGCTCCCACTCGATCTGGACTCCTTGGATCGTTTCTGATTTTTCAGCTAACCACCGTGTTTAGAACACCTTTTGTCGACAAATCGGAACCGCCGACAAATTTCACTATTCACGAAATTCACTATTCACGTGAATAGTAACAGCGAAAAAAAACATCAGAAAATATCTGCCACCACCGTGGCTCTGATACCAGTTGTTGGTGGTTCTGGGTGGTTTAATGCTGCTGCGAATGCCTTCAATTTATAGGCAACAGAGCTGTGGTAGGTGGCAGCATAAGTGGAAATTTGAGCTGCCCCTTTTTGACAATTGCTGCCTTCCCTTTTTGACAATTGCTGATTGTTGCTTTTGACTAACAGATTGAAGGGAAGCCATGCTTGACTTATATATTGATGCTTTCATTGCTTTCGAGGCATGTCTTTATATAGTACAAGTGGACATGCACCAGTTTAAACTGGTGATAGCTAATGGGGTTATTTACATAAACGTGTAAATGTGATGGTTATTGGAGTTATTTTTAAAAATGCATGTGGACTAAAAAGATGTTTCGTAGACAAACGAAAATGAAAAATTAGGAAGATATTTCGCGTGCAGAAGGAGTATTGATTTCCAAATAGCTATCTACTCTATGCTTTAATAATTAATTCGCCATCATCAAATAGTTTATACTCCCTAGCTCCTTCTTCGAAAAACATGCGGCGGCGTGAGCGGTACAAGTTTTAAGAAATACTAGATGATTGTATTGTAAGTGGAGAAGCTAGGGGTCCCACTTTAAGAAAACATGTTGTTGAAATAGAAATTATATAAAAGGAGAAAAATGAAAAAGATCAAAACCTAGCAAACCTTTAAAAGCACAAAGACGCTAATTAAGGGTCAAGCCTCATTGAAATCTTTCTGGCTAAAATCCAATGAAAAAAACACCTGTAAAGAAAAAAGAGTACTCGTCTATTAGAACGAGGAAAAAAAAAACAGAAACAAGAAGAAGGAATAAAACAATGATAGCAAAAATCAACAAAAAGGACCAAGCCAAGTTTTCCATTCTTTATGTCATCCACCTCACCTCTATCCAGGGCCTCACCCCAATTAGCATCTACTGCCTCTTCAAAATCTTCAACTGCACCACTACCTGCCTCATCTAAGCCACGAAATGAAGAAGCCACTTTTAGAAAACATGTTTGTTATGTTACTTTAACAAAATGCAGTGGTGGGTCATGATGTTTTTTATTTTTTATTTTTTATAAATAAGTATGAAAAGTAGAGATAAAAAATAAAGAAATTATGGTGGAATAATGTTTAAAAATAGAAAATGCATGTATTTGGGAAACAACCTAACACGGCAAATATATGCATATTTTTCGGAGACAAAGGGAGTACTCCCTCTGTCCCAACTAGCGTGATCAATATCTCTTTTTAGATCGTCTCAACTAAGAAATAATAAAATAAACAGCAAGTTTACAGCAACTAACGTGATCAATATTTCTTTTTGGGTCGTCAAATTAAAACAACATCATTTCTGATACTGTTAGAATGGGACGGAGGGAGTACTATAAAAATAATAAAATAAACAGCAAGTTTACAATATAAAATTGATTATTATAAATATAATATATTAATAATAAGTACTCAATTACCTCTTACAGACATAACTCATGGATCATAGCTTTTCTCGTATATTATAAAGATATAAAAGTTGTGGGGTCGATGCACAGCTGCTTTCCAACCAAAATATTATCAACTGTGCATTGACAAAATAATTTAATAAAATAATCAACGATAATGCCAACACGTGATTCTTGTCTGTCATATCTAATCAAAATACAGAATTAATACTAGTAGTATTTGGTTTATTTATACTTCTCTAGTGTATTGCCGACAAAATAGTTAGTGTCTTTAAGAAATTAAATTTTTACAAATATATCAAGAAAGAATAATCTAATGTAAATGTTTCTGCATCAGCACACAAGGGTGCTATAGGTGTGAAGAATTAAAGTAAAATGGAAGCTATGTATAGAATTGCCATTTTATTTTTATGGGTTTAGCTGTTTAGTGTCAAGAGTATCCAGAGTAATGTCTTTGACCAAATAAATTAGCCCTTGCACTTCTATTATTTCAAATGAAATATCGTGTGCATAAGTGGGAAATGCCTAACAAAAGAAATAGAAATATGGTTTCATATAAAGATATGGGAATGTGATGACAGAGAAGTGGTTGATCTTCAGTCCTCGATGCTCCAAAGGGCCGAGGACTTGGTGAACAAATAGGTTTATATATGGTCATCAAATAATAACAACAACAACAACAACAACAACAACATAATAATAATAATAATAATAATAATAATAATAATAATAATAATAATAAGCTTGTTACTCGATAGAATCACAGAGAAGGAGGGATTTGAGAATATGATAATTAAGGAAAAAAATAAAAGCTGCAAAGATGACAAATGTAGTGTGGTCCATTATTAATTTGGAATTGAGTTACAATGGTTGATATTTAATTGTATGCATGGCTCCTGTTTTATATATGGCATGTGATGAAACAATGAAGGATCCACAATTGTGTGTATCCACTTGGTAGATAAGATTTATTTTGGAATTTTAATAAGAAAACATGAAAATGCACATGTACTAGTAGTATAAATAGGAGCAAGAGAGCAAACAGTTAGTACTCACACTGAAATATAATATTAGTATTTGAAAGCCATGGCTGCTTCCTTCCCCCAAACCCTAATTCCTCTTGTTTGTTCCATCACCTTCCTCCTCGCCCTGGCAACCACGCCAGGCGATGCGACCTCCCTCACTGGCCACACGTCCTCCTTCAACCAAAAGTCGCCGCCTTGGAACAGCGTAATCCTGGAAGGCGACGCCCACTACCAAACTGACAGCAACGGGGATGACTACATCAGCCTGACGAAAACCGACGAGTCGGGCAAGGCGCTCCAGTACAGTGCCGGGCGAGTCTACAACGCGAAACCGCTCCAATTCTGGGGAGAGGGGATGCAGGTGCAGATACGACACCAAGCCCCGGGCACGACTCCGGGCAAACTTTATATATATATTATTACCAAAGAAGGAGAAAACACTCACATAATGCATGCGCCTTATTGTCTTTGATGTTTTATTTTTAAAATGGTAATTTTGCTGTTCGAATTTGTTTCTAAACTCCTAACTCTGTCCCTACGGCAGATCGACTTTGAAGCAACCATGAAATTCATCATCTTCCCCAACAGCGATGACACTGACCCGGCCGACGGATTCTGCTTCTTCATCGAGCCCCTGGAGGCCCCTATGGGTGCCAACGGCAGCAGCTTCGGAGTGTTCGACTCGTCCGGCAAGAAGGCCTCAACTTTTGCCATCGAATTCGACCCCTACATAAACACAAATGATCCGAACTACCGCCATGTTGGGATCGACATTGAATCTACTGATTCAGTAGTAACCATGAAGCTCGGCGACGACGCCGACGAGCTTATCGGGATATTGGTGACCGCCCAAATCAGCTACAAGGCAGCTACGACAATGATAAACGTTAAGGTCACCATCGGCCGCTCGAAGAATTATGAGATGAGCTATTTGAAAGACTTGAGTACCGTTCTTCCGCAGGTGGTTAAATGCGGATTTTCCGCCGCCACCGGCGGCCAAGTCGCGGTTCACGACCTCATATCCTGGGAATTCACCACTACCCCCAACACCGTGAAGGGCAGCCGCGGCATTCGTCAAGTTGTGTGATTATATAATGTATGCCGTGAATAAGGACTAGCGATCGAGGGAGAGTATCCTCTCGTTAAGTCTAGAAATTAAATAGAGCTTTATGCTCAATCCCTTGGTTATGTTTTCATGTATATCACCTCATTAAAAAAAAGTTATGATTAGTAATTTTGTTATGTAAAAGAAAACGTCGAAAAGGAAAAGAGAAAATTGATAAAAATATAATATATGAAACACCAAACATGAGAAATGGAAAATGCGGTATCATATATAGAGAGACATGGGAGTGTGATCAAAAGGATCAGGACGCGCAAAACTGTTTGATAAAATGCCGAGAATGAATCCCAACTGTTTGATGAAATGCCGGAAACGCTGGCAGGGGGTTAACTCCAGCTATATTTCGTCAAAAAATAGAAACTAATTTTGCAGCCCTACGAGTGAACGCTAAAACCCTAAGGGCATAGTATTAATTTGGACTTCAGCCCAATAGTATATTGGCTGGCTAGATTAGTTTCTTTTTCTAGAATTGAGATGATTTAATTTCTACAAGAGCCCTTCATCGGCACGCACCTATAAATTGAATAGATACTTGCATATATGCACATATCTATTGAGATTCCTCCACCGACAACAATTTCCATTGACGACAATGATCTTCCTCCTTGGACTTTGTTTTGGCATTTGAACCGGTGTTGTTGTTTGTGTAAGTCGGGTCTGGTGAGCGACAACTGATGGAGGGCTTCGTGTCTCACCGGGATTCAGAAAATGATCGAGGGTTGAAATTTGCGGGCTCGGCGGCGGCGGCTCTACCGTCGTTCCGGAAGGGTAGATTCAGAGAATGATATGAGAGAGAGTATAGGGGTGGCAGTTTATCGCCGGGAACAGAGAGTGGCAATGGTCCGCTGCCGTCTGAAGAGAACGGAGATGAGGGAGATCGGAGGGTGTGTGTTGTCGGCGGTCGTGGCAGCTGTTGTGGTTTCCGGTATTTAGGTTCAGGGAGATGAAGAATGACACGTCATTTAATAAATAAATTAATAAAAAATCCATGTAATGAACACGTCAGCCAAATTAAGCCATGTCATTTAAAATATTGACACGTAAATTATCTGGCTTATTAGATCCATTAAATAAGGATCCAATGAAGTACAAAATATTTTAAGAGTTGGTCTCATGTGCACTCAAATATATGGAAAAGACGGGTTGGGTCTGGGTTGCGGTGCAGTGCGGGTTGGGTTGGGCGCGGGCTGGGCAAGCAGGATGGATACGATCTTGAAAAGTAATTATTATTGTGATGAGTATGGAAAAAAGTGAGGGTTCTCATGTTTTTCTTCAAGAGCTCATTCAAAACTGTGGTTCATCGCGCGAGGGTTGGATTTCGCTGAGAGAGGGATTTCGGCTGAGGAAAACTGTTGGTGGACGTCGCCAACCACCAAATAATTCCTGCGGAATTACCAAAATAAATTAATACAATGGCAAGCAGGGTCGATCCCACAGAGAGCAGGTAAAATCCATTCAAATCCCTAAATCTATAAAAACGGTGATGCCACCACGCCTTAATTTTAAGAGGAGTTAATTAAACTAAGAATGCAGAATTAAATCAAATAAAATACTTTTGAAGATAATCAATAAAAAGGGTAATTCGGCTCAAATAAATCCACTCTAATTCAACTCTGATCCTCGACGCAATAATTAATTAATCCCTATCAACCAACCAGTTATAGGATACCGTGAAACGCAACGGACGTACCCCAATTCCTACTTACTGTGTCGATAAACAGCTGGAGACGCCAGACCTGCTTATTTCCCTTATTAAAATATAACCTAGCTGGAGACGCCAGACCTAGATTTAATATTCTAATAGCATTAAGATGAAAGAACCCAATTTATACCAATTATCCTAGAGACGCTAGTAATAATTAATATACCAATTAATTCCCCCTACGAACACGGTAGTTGTATCACTAATTAGTCCAATTCCAACAATTACGGATTGGCAGGAACTAATTGACTATAATCCAATTAAACCTAAGTTGATCAGACTTAAATAAAATTGGAATTATCTTTAAACCTAGGAATTAATCGAAATTAATAGGAATCAATTTTAAAACCAATTAGGTCTCACAGATCATTAAATTAGAGTTTCATTATTCTCGCCGAATTAAAAGCTTAGCTACTCATAATTAAATTAACAACAATCAAATAAATAAAAGCAATCATAAAATAATCAAACACAAAATAAACGAAATAAAATTGCAAGAAAAATACAAATGAAAAGATAAATGGAATTGAAATAAACTGATCACCACACTTCGAAAATTAAAAGAAATCGATGTCACCGTAAAAGCACTCCAGCCGCAATCTTCTTCACAATATCGATGACTAGAAATAAACAATGTTCTAAACTAAATTGCATGCATGGAAATTGGAAAGAAAAACGTCTGCATTCAAAAGCAAAATAAGTGTATGTCTCCTAATTGTAATCAAAGTCAAACTATAAAAACCAAAAGTCTAAAAGTGCGGCTGTTCTCTAAAGTGTAAAAAACAAAAATAATAACCTAATTTCCTACTAATTATGCGGCTGGAAGGAGTCCTCACTAATTAAAACATAAGGGATTAAAATCCCTAAGTGCCGCCTCTCTCTAACAATATGGGCTTCGGCCCCTTTAATAAAACACAACCCAAAATAATTAAAATAAGAGTTTTGGGTATAATTAAATCTAGACTAATTAATCCAAGCCCAATCTCTAATCTTCTCCAAAATCAATCAACTTCTTCCATAATTCTCGACTTTCACCAACTTTTTCCATCCACGAGCATCCATCTCCAATCCATCTAATTCCTGCGCCAAAACATAGCAGAACATGTAATATCACATGAAACCACGGCGAAACGCACACTAAACTAGGTAGCTAAAATACACACATCAAATCCCCTCACACTTAGATCATACTTGTCCTCAAGTATGAAATAAGAGAAGAATTAATGGTGAAATTCAGCCCCTAGAAGCAACTCCCTTCCTTGACACGAAGACTCTAGAACGAACGAACTGAAAACAGACACAACAAACACACGCAAAGAACAGGAAAGTAGAAAGGAAAACGAGACAAGACACGAACAACCAAACGACTAGCCAAGCAACATCAAAGCATCAGGAATGCAACAACATATCAAATCGAATCATGCAATTCACCATCACTTCCCAACTCTCGAACTAAAAACATGAACCTCCAAAGTGTGTTTTCATTATCAATCTAGTCCAAATTAGGCAACAATGAGTGCAACTCTCACGCTCATTCAATCTCTCCATAAGATAAGGTAATTCTCACACAAGAAGAAACTCCAATTAGTCATGATATTTCGCAGTCACATTATGGCTCAAAAAGGTCTTTCTTCTTTGGTTGTAATGGGGCTAAGGACTATCAATGATGTAGGCACGATCCTATGGGTCCTAAGCTCAAACATTGAAGATCAAATATCGTGCATGCTCGAATCAAATCACACCCCAAGAAATCTAAACATATGAAGAATAACCTCCAACTCAACCATGGGCAACAATCATCAAACAACTCAATGCATGTATACTAATTCAACCTTGGTGAAACCTTTATTTTCTCTCTTTTTTTTCTTTTTCTTTTTTTCTTTCTTTTTTTTCTGTTTTCTTTTTCTGTTTTTTTTTTCCTTTTTTTTTCTTTTTTTTTTTTTTTTTCTGCACCACTCATTAAAACAACACAATCATGCAAAGAGTACATCAAAAACATTCTGCCCAACTGTCAAAATCCTCCTCTGTTCGGCCAAACAGACCATCCGTCCTAGATTAGAATGCAATTTCGGCTCGGTTCTGTTTGGGCAAACAAGTATCCTTATGCTCATTCCTCAGAAATTTACTTAAGATGTAATTCAATTCTAACATGCACAATGGGACCAAAGAGAAGGTTCACAAAAAAAACAGGCCTTGGCTATATATATAGTGACTAATATGAACAATTTCGGCAAGGCTCAAACATGGCTTACTAGGGGTTAGTGTACGGGTAGGAATTCAAAAGCAGGCCAATTGGCTACCCTAGTGCCTCTTATCATTTACCACATATGACACACTTGATATCACGACTTCATGGATCATCAAATCTCTCAAAACAAAAATTAGTAGAGAGTGCTCTACTCTATTTAAGCTCAATACCTCACTTATGTGTAGTTTAGATTCACTCATCAACCTTATTTTGTCATTCCAGACATCATGTAATCAAAACACACATTGTCAATCACAAGCTCTCAATTCTTAAGTCGGGAAAGATCAAGTTATCACACATTTTCAATCTAACAGCATGCTCCAACACTGAACTTATCAATTACTTTGGCTAGAAGACTCACAAGACTCAACATAAACTGACTCAACAAGCAAAGACTCAACGACGCCCCCCCTCACACTTAAATTTTGCTTGCCCTCAAGCAAAACAAAATAAAGCATAAGTAAAGGGCAATGAAAAACACAGAACAACACTCAAAACAGAAAAACCAACACAAGAACAAACAAAACTAAAAGGAAAAAGGAAGGGAATCACCGCGCGTGCTGCCGCCGCAGCTCCTGTCGAATCGTGGCGCCCAAATTAGTGAGGCTTTCCTGTAGTGCAGCCACGTTCTCGTCGATCTGTTTTTTTTTTTTTTAACTGAAACACAACAAAAATTAAATCTAAAGAAAGGGAAACTAAGAAACTGAAAAGAAAACTAAACTAAAAACGAGAAGTAAAGAAAAGAAAGAACAAAACGGAAAATTAAAAGGGAAGAAAGTCGGGTTGCCTCCCGATAAGCGCCATTATTTAACGTCGTTGGCTCGACTGCTCAAGTGCTCAAAACGTGTCCGGAAGCAGCAGCGAAACAGACTCCGCTGGAACCAAAGAAGAGGCATCATAGTACGGCTTCAAACGTTGTCCGTTCACGGTGAATATCTTAGCCGTGCCTAAACTGCGAATCTCAAACGCCCCGTCTGGGCAAACAGACTGTATAACGAAGGGGCCAATCCACTTCGTCTTCAATTTTCCGGTCATCAACCGCAGCTTTGACTGGAACAAAAGTACCTTTTGGCCGACTGTAAATGTCCTTCCTTGCAAGTTCTTGTCGTGCCACATCTTGGTGCGATCCTTATACCACATCGCGGCGTCATAAGCTTCAAGACGAAGCTCCTCCACACACTTATCTTTTAAGTCGGGTGGTTCCACATCAAAATGCAGACTTCTGTTGCGTGGCTTCCGTTTGGGCAAACAGTCCGTATGTCCAGAACCTGCGAGTTTCGGGTCAACATGAAGAAATTTATCCTGCACAGATTTAGTCTCAAGATGTTCTTGGACAAAAGGATCAGTAACATTAGTGGCACAAACAGTTTTAACAGCATGGGGACTTTTCATGGTATCATCAATGTTGAAAGTAAACTTTTCTCCATGATAATCCAAACAAATAGTACCACTATAAACATCAATGAGTGCCCTAATGGTCCTTAAGAAAGGACGGCCTAACAGAACACCAGCTGACTCTTCCGATTGCATACCACTCATCTTCATCACATAAAAGTCAGCAGGATAAACAAAATCATGCACCTTTACAAGAACATTCTCTAGAAGACCCTTAGGATGAACATATGACCCATCAGCTAACTGAATGACCACTCTAGTGTCTACCAATTCTACACCCGACAATCTATTATAAACAGTGAGAGGCATAACATTGATAGACGCTCCTAAGTCACACATAGCATGCTCGATCCTAGTATCACCAATGTGAATGGGAAGAGAAAACATACCAGGATCTTTGCACTTGGCTGGTAACTCCTTCTTGAGTGCAGCTGAAACGTTCTCGCCCATCACAATCTTTCCAGTTGCCTTGGACTTTCCAGCTATGAAGTCCTTCACAAATTTTCCAAAGGGAGGAATTTTCAGTGCTTGCAAGAATGGAAGATTCACTTCAAGTTTGCCGAAGATCTTCACAAAATCGATGAGTTCCTCTTCCGGCTTCTTCCTCGCCAATCTTCCTGGAAAGGGGACTGTTGTTGCAACCTTGGGATCATGTAAGCTCAAAGGTTTAGAGAACTTGGTCTGCTCCTCTTTGTTGGATTCAAGTACTGCTCCTTTCCCCTTCTGCTCAGCTGTCGGCCCTTTGCTCTGTTTGGCCAAACGGGGCTGTTCTACCTGCTGAACGACTGAATCCTTTTTGCCAACAGAACTCTCGAATTCCTCCACACGAAATTCGACTCCAGAATCTGCCTGCAAACCATCTTGAGAGTTCTGGGGTGTCGGTCCGTCCAACTCTGTACCGCTCCTCAAGGTGATCTTGTTGACATTTTCCATTGGATTCAATTGGACTTGTGATGGTAATTTACCCTGATAGCCCTTGAGTTGGTTTACGGATGTCGCAAGCTGAGACATCTGACGGGCTAGCCCCTAAATCTGCACCTTTTGCTCGGCTTGGGATTGTTGAAGCTGTTGCACATTATTTTGCAGAAATTGCTGGTTGCCGATCAAATCCGCCATCATCTCCTCAAGTGACTTGCCTTGCTTCTCGGGCGGATGTTGCTGAGCTTGTGGAGCTTGATACCCCGTCCTTTGATGTGGAGGACGGTAGTTTTGCTGCTGTGGTTGCTGCATCGTTGGTGGTTGCCTCGGCTCGGGATCTCTCCATCGGAAATTAGGATGGTTTCTCCATGGAGCATTGTGATTGTTCGCGTACTGGTCCCGTTTGGGCAAATGGGGCAGTGGCGCGTCACAGCTATAAAAATTATGGGAAGAATTCGCTTGAGCTTGATATTCTTCCTCACCCCCTGTGCACTGCAAGCTCGTATGGCCAAAGTTTCCACACGCTCCACATGGTTTTTCCGTCGGTTGTCCAGCGCTCGCCACTTTCTCCACCACAGTGCTTAGCATTCTCTCTATCCTTCCCAATCTCTCTTCGAACTTGTCATCCAAATTTGAGGAGCTTGCTTGCGCAGCTTTCTTGAGCATTTGAATGCGTGGCTCATCATACTCCCTCGTTGCATCCACCAAGTGTTGAATCAATCGTTTGGCTTCACTCACAGTATTCTGGGAAAACCCTCCTCCACTCGACGAATTCACAAGGTTTTTAGTATCCACGGTCATCCCCTGATAGAAGTACTGCAGCAAATCCCCATCCGAAAACTTATGGTTGGGGCAACTGTCCACCAATCTCCTGAATCGAGTCCAGTAGGTGCTCAATGACTCGTCGTACTCCTGCTTCACTCCACTAATTTCCTTCTTCAGCGCATTCGTCTTGGTAGGCGGAAAAAAATGTTCCAAGAATAGCTTTTTCATCTCTGCCCACGTAGTGATAGAATTGGGAGGAAGACTCGCGAACCAAGAGTTCGCCTCTGCTGTCATGGTGAAGGAGAATGCCGCCATTCTAAAGTGTTCCTCCGTAATCCCCGTGGGGCGTTTCTGGACTTTGCAAATCTTGATGAATTCGCTCAAAAAATTGTACGGATCTTCTCCCTTCTTGCCATAGTATTTCGGGAGAACATTAAGCAGTCCAAGCTTGATCTCAATACCGGTAGCAGCTGCCGGCATCTGAATGGGAGTGGGTGGGTCATCGGCCTCGTGGCTGGAGAGATCGCACAGTCTCGGATCGTCAGCCATGTCACTCTCAGTACTTGCAACCGAAGTCGAGTCGGTTTCTTCTTCACAGTCTGATTCTGTCTCTAAGTCGTGGTCTGTTTGGGCAAACAGAATCTCTGTAGCAGCAACAGTACTGGGCTTCTCCTCGACGAACTGATCTGGTCGAACGGGAAGGTCAGACTGCGAATCCAGCAGATCCAGTAGCTTCCTTGCCTTTGCCTCCTTCCTTAGCTTTTTCGCGGTCTTCTCAATTTCACTATCGAAAAGGAGGTTCGGCTGGGACGATCTGCTCATAAACAAAGAAAAAAAAATAGACAAAGGGAAAAGAATTAATTAACACCGCTCCCCGGCAACGGCGCCAATTTGGTGGACGTCGCCAACCACCAAATAATTCCTGCGGAATTACCAAAATAAATTAATACAATGGCAAGCAGGGTCGATCCCACAGAGAGCAGGTAAAATCCATTCAAATCCCTAAATCTATAAAAACGGTGATGCCACCACGCCTTAATTTTAAGAGGAGTTAATTAAACTAAGAATGCAGAATTAAATCAAATAAAATACTTTTGAAGATAATCAATAAAAAGGGTAATTCGGCTCAAATAAATCCACTCTAATTCAACTCTGATCCTCGACGCAATAATTAATTAATCCCTATCAACCAACCAGTTATAGGATACCGTGAAACGCAACGGACGTACCCCAATTCCTACTTACTGTGTCGATAAACAGCTGGAGACGCCAGACCTGCTTATTTCCCTTATTAAAATATAACCTAGCTGGAGACGCCAGACCTAGATTTAATATTCTAATAGCATTAAGATGAAAGAACCCAATTTATACCAATTATCCTAGAGACGCTAGTAATAATTAATATACCAATTAATTCCCCCTACGAACACGGTAGTTGTATCACTAATTAGTCCAATTCCAACAATTACGGATTGGCAGGAACTAATTGACTATAATCCAATTAAACCTAAGTTGATCAGACTTAAATAAAATTGGAATTATCTTTAAACCTAGGAATTAATCGAAATTAATAGGAATCAATTTTAAAACCAATTAGGTCTCACAGATCATTAAATTAGAGTTTCATTATTCTCGCCGAATTAAAAGCTTAGCTACTCATAATTAAATTAACAACAATCAAATAAATAAAAGCAATCATAAAATAATCAAACACAAAATAAACGAAATAAAATTGCAAGAAAAATACAAATGAAAAGATAAATGGAATTGAAATAAACTGATCACCACACTTCGAAAATTAAAAGAAATCGATGTCACCGTAAAAGCACTCCAGCCGCAATCTTCTTCACAATATCGATGACTAGAAATAAACAATGTTCTAAACTAAATTGCATGCATGGAAATTGGAAAGAAAAACGTCTGCATTCAAAAGCAAAATAAGTGTATGTCTCCTAATTGTAATCAAAGTCAAACTATAAAAACCAAAAGTCTAAAAGTGCGGCTGTTCTCTAAAGTGTAAAAAACAAAAATAATAACCTAATTTCCTACTAATTATGCGGCTGGAAGGAGTCCTCACTAATTAAAACATAAGGGATTAAAATCCCTAAGTGCCGCCTCTCTCTAACAATATGGGCTTCGGCCCCTTTAATAAAACACAACCCAAAATAATTAAAATAAGAGTTTTGGGTATAATTAAATCTAGACTAATTAATCCAAGCCCAATCTCTAATCTTCTCCAAAATCAATCAACTTCTTCCATAATTCTCGACTTTCACCAACTTTTTCCATCCACGAGCATCCATCTCCAATCCATCTAATTCCTGCGCCAAAACATAGCAGAACATGTAATATCACATGAAACCACGGCGAAACGCACACTAAACTAGGTAGCTAAAATACACACATCAACTGTGATTCTATGAAGGCAGACAGAATATGAATCGGGTCAGATATTATATATAAAATGGGTCAAATTTAACGGGTAAAATACTGGCTATATCCGATCTTATACATGAGACCGGTCTGACACAAGAATTTGTGACATTTTAAATATACTAGCTGAGAGTACGTGCGTTGCACGTGTAATATCTTATTTAGTACAATCTACTTATTCTAAACAGTAATATATTTGAAAACAAAAAAAGTGATAACACAATTAATTGTTAATAATTAATTTTAATAAATATTTGCAAGTATGTATAAGAAAGTAAACAAAAAATGAAACAAAAGCTAATATATGTACAATTTGAACCCTCAAAATTATATGATAGTCATTATATATAACTAATATGCTTAAGAAAGATTAGAATAAGCAAAGACACATTGCTCTAAACTTATATAGCCCTACTAACTTAGTAAAAAATTTCTAAATCATAAAGCTGATTGATATTATAGCTAGCTACAATTATTATAGTTGCATATCATTCAAAAAAGAGAGTTCATTATATGTTGCTCCTTCTTCAGAAGTGAAGAGGATCAATTCTTGATTCTCTTATAGATTGTTATTCATTATTTTCCACTCAAATGCAGTATAGATCTCTACGCCTTTTCTTAAGTAAACAAATAACATAATCAATAATGTAGTAAAATTGGTAAAATTAGAGAGAATACCTTTGTACGCCTTTTTAACATTAGATTCTTCTTATTGTATTTTACACTCATTTTCACACTTACATTGGTTGTGCCCTAAAGCTCTTGACTAAGTCTCATACTTAAACCTAAATAATTTTATATTTTTCACTATGTATTTTAGACACACGATATCATTCTATTATCATATCACATATAAAATCTAAAGTATCTTATACTGGTCTATCCGCCAAGATGCAATTATACAAATATTAAAATTAATATCAATTATTTTGCTCGACATGAGTTTCACAACAACTAGTCCTTTTTTTAAAATTCATTTTCAACTTTTGTCTTATGTAAAGCTTTTTCCCATCCTACTTCATCTCTAAGACCTTTGTTATTACGCTTTAACCTAAATGATGAGGACAAAAATATGCAGCCCTTATTTCCCGGGATTCAGACTTATCTCGAAAGTTATCAAATAAAGAGAAGATTGATATGAAGAAGAAGATAATATGAAGAAATAGAGTCATTTTCTAAGTAGAATTCTTAGTATTTTGCCTATAAATAAGGTATGTATTTTCATTATTTAGGGCATCCCAATTGGTCCTAACCGATTAATACAACCTCTCATTTCAATCCCCTCACTTTTCTTTTTTTCTTTTTTGAGTTGTAAAAATATTGTTTTCGTATTTTTACTCGCATTAAAATTAGTCATTTAATTTGAGGACCTGTTCCTAACTCTTTTCATCATCTCGCAGCAGCTGATGTTACAAGCTCTCAATTTTAATTTTATGAATGAATCGCCTTTCTCGAATAACAATAACAATAATAAATAATATCAGTCAAAATACAATTAACATACAATTATTAATATAATATGGAATCAAAACGACAATAAGTAAAGCGTGAATTGAGTGAAGTGGCATCTTAGGTAATGGCATGGAATATATATAAATCCATAAACAGAAGTCAATAAACACAACAGTGCAAAATATTCTCCCCTTTTTATTTTTCTTGTCGCTGGGAAAGAAACAAAATAAATTATAGAAAAATGGAAATTATGAAAGATTCGTTGCAGAAAGGAAAACAAAAATGGGAAAATATATATTTGCAGATAAGGTGCAGATAAGGTTGGTCGTGGAATATGATTAAGGGGAAGAGGCCCACAAATAGAAGCGGTCTCCATCATAAACCAATATGTGGCTACGCTCTTTACACCTCTCGCGATTCTATATATGTCCTATTTTCATCGTTGTACAATGTAATCTCTCCCCAAAACATAGTGAAACCCCTCCCCCCCAAAAAAAAACCCTGTGGACGTAGATCTTTACGATCGAACTACGTAAATTCCTGTGTTCTTATTGCTTTCTTTCATAGTTCCATTACAACTGATTTTTTAGGGCACAACGCCAAATATTTATGAAAAGAATCATCAAAATAAACAACAATAATAACTTACGATGGATTCTGTTATACATGAAAAATAAAGTTCAATGGATGGATTTCTAGCTTGCTATTTTTGCATATATAATGTTGAGTTTTTTAAAGATCTCTTGAGGTAATCTTCAAATTTGAGTTATATTTATGTATTTTTTAATATTAAATATAAAATTACTAAAATACCCCTAGTGTTTTTTGAAATTTCCAGGGGGGCCTAGTGCCCCCACTGCCCCCCTCTGGCTACGTCAATGAGAAGGAGTATTGATTTCCAAATAGCTATCTACTCTATGCTTTAATAATTAATTCGCCATCATCAAATAGTTTATACTCCCTAGCTCCTTCTTCGAAAAACATGCGGCGGCATGAGCGGTACAAGTTTTAAGAAATACTAGATGATTGTATTGTAAGTGGAGAAGCTAGGTGTCTCACTTTAAGAAAATATGTTGTTGAAATAGAAATTATATAAAAGGAGAAAAATGAAAAAGATCAAAACCTAGCAAACCTTTGAAAGCACATAAACGCTAATTAAGGTCAAGCCTCATTAAAATCTTTCTGGCTAAAATCCAATGAAAAAAACACCTGTAAAGAAAAAAGAGTACTCGTCTATTAGAACGAGAGAAAAAAAAAAACAGAAACAAGAAGAAGGAATAAAACAATGATAGCAAAAACCAACAAAAAGGACCAAGCCAAGTTTTCCATTCTTTATGTCATCCACCTCACCACTATCCAGTGCCTCACCCCAATTAGCATCTACTGCCTCTTCAAAATCTTCAACTGCACCACTATCTGCCTCATCTAAGCCACGAAATGAAGAAGCCACTTTCAGAAAACATGTTTGTTATGTTACATTAACAAAAAGCAGTGGTGGGTCATGATGTTTTTTTTTTTTTTTTGTGAATAAGTATGAAAAGTAGGGATAAAAATAAAGAAATTATGGTGGAATAATGTTTAAAAATAGAAAATGCATGTATTTGGGAAACAACCTAACACGACAAATATATGCATATTTTTCGGAGACAAAGGGAGTACTCCCTTCATCCCAACTAGCATGATCAATATCTCTTTTTAGATCGTCTCAACTAAGAAATAATAAAATAAACAGCAAGTTTACATCAACTAACATGATCAATATTTCTTTTTGTGTCGTCAAATTAAAACAGCATCATTTCTGATACTACTAGAATGAGACGGAGGGAGTACTATAAAAATAATAAAATAAACAGCAAGTTTACAATATAAAATTGATTATTATAAATATAATATATTAATAATAAGTACTCAATTACCTCTTACAGACATAACTCATGGATCATAGCTTTTCTTGTATATTATAAAGATATAAAAGTTGTGGGGTCGATGCACAGCTGCTTTCCAACCACAATATTATCAGCTGTGCATTGACGAAATAATTTAATAAAATAATCAATGATAATGCCAACACGTGATTCTTGTCTGTCATATCTCACCAAAATGAAGATTTGACAACGACGATTAAGACAACAACTACTCTTGTAGTTGTCCGGACACATACATATATACAGAATTAATACTAGTAGTATTTGGTTTATTTATACTTCTCTAGTGTATTGCCGACAAAATAGTTAGTGTATTTAAGAAATTAAATTTTTACAAATACATCAAGAAAGAATAATCTAATGTAACTGTTTCTGCATCAGCACACAAGGGTACTATAGGTGAGAAGAATTAAAAGTAAAATGGAAGATATGTATAGAATTGCCATTTTATTTTTATGGGCTTAGTTGTTTAGTGTCAAGAGAGTATCTAGAGTAATGTCTTTGACCAAATAAATTAGCCCTTGCACTTCTATTATTTCAAATGAAATATCGTGTGCATAAGTGGGAAATTCATAACAAAAGAAATAGAAATATGGTTTCATATAAAGATATGGGAATGTGATAAAAATTAGTATAAAGCAGAAGCTGTTTGTTAAAACGCCTGAACTAGACTCGAATGGATGTGTTTGATGAAACGCCACAATCAGGACAAAATGATCATCATATTCCAAAGGCTTAATGTGCACTCAATTAGAGTGTAATTACTATTTAGCGGATATTTAATGTGCACGTAATTAAGCTGTATCACATACATCATATTTTTAGACTTAACAAGAGAGAAAATCAATCGCTAGACTAGCCCTTATTCACGGTAAAAACAAACACACACACACACACATACACATCACACGTATTGCCGAATCATGACGTCCATGTTCTTCTTCATATTCACCATGGTGGCGCTGAAATCCCACGACACGATGTCGTGGGTGGCAACGTTGTCTCCGGTGGAGGCGGAGAGCCCGACTTCTTCGTGCCTGCAATGATATGAACGGTGATCATCTTCGTGGCTTCCTCGTAGTTGATTCGGGCAGTCACCTAGCAGTGGTGGACATAGTAAGAGGTTAGGAGGGGCTTAAGCCCCCACAAAACTAAAAAATACAGCCTCTATCAAGAATTTTTTTCTCTGTCCGCCAACCCACCTGCTGCCCGGTTATGGAGCCACCGACCTCCGTCGTATTGCTGGAAACCCTAGATCCGAGATCAATCCCAACATGGCGGAAATTTGGATCCCAATGATCGTTGGCGTATGGATCGAACTCAACGACAAAGACGGAGGAGGGGCTGGTGCCCGAGTTGAAGATTCCGAGGTTTTCCGCCAGTGGAACCGGCGGGGATTAATACGCTACGTATTAATGTTCACGTTAGGGAGAACGCGAAACTCCGGCAATCCTTACGATCACGCAAGAAAGAGCTCAAACAAATAATTTCATAGCATAAAAAAGAACAATAACGTTCCCTTCTTCTTATATAGAAGCTAGGGCAGCAAACTAAACTTGGAGAACAAGAAATAAACTCTAATCTAGCCCTAATCTATGGATGGCACTAAACGGCCCGTAAAAACAAGAAGTAAGGAAATAACTAATCACGATAACGGTTGGGCTTTCGGATTGCCCGACGAGGTCTGCTCTGGGCTAAGCTTGGGCTTGGCTCATCATGTATACTTTGTTGGGCTTCTATCGGCGTATCAACTGCTTCTATCGGCGTATCAACTCCCCCATCCTTTGAAACCACCTCGTCCGCGAGGTGAAATTCTGGAAATGACTCCCGAAAGGAAGCAAGAGGTTCCCAAGTCGCCGCCTCTGGAGGAAGGCCGTCCCATTGAACTAATAACTGGGGCAAGGGAGTACCATCACGATAGGTGGTGCGAGTAGCAACGACAACCAAAGGGACCAAGGTGGGCGAGCCATCAGAGTCCACAGGCAGGTGAGCGATGGGAGGTGAATCGGAACCGACAAATTTCTTGAGGAGAGACACGTGAAAAACCGGATGAATGCGGCTGCCGTCAGGGAGATCGAGACGATAGGCAACAGCGCCAATGCGTTCCAAGACACGATATGGGCCAAAAAATCGTTTGGCTAATTTGGGAGCTGAACGACGCGCCACAGAAATCTGGCGATACGGTTGAAGCTTAACCCAAACACGGTCACCAACAGCAAAAGAGACGTCACGGCGGTGTTTATTTGCCTGCTGTTGCATGCGATGCTGAGCAGAGGTCAAAGACTCCTTCAAGACTTGTAGTAAACGATCGCGCTCGAGAAGCAAAGTGTCAAGGGCATCGACAGAGGTAGAGCTGGGCGTGTAACGAGGGATAACCGGCGGCAGACGCCCGTACACTGCTTGAAATGGGCTCATGGAAATACTAGTGTGGAAACTGGTATTATAGTGGAACTCGGCCCAACCCAGATAATCCGGCCATCGTGTAGGGTGATCAGAAGTCATGGCACGAAGATATTGCTCTAAGGATCGATTGACGACCTCGGTTTGACCGTCGGTTTGGGGATGATAAGCGGAAGTGTGCTTGAGAGAGGTGCCGTTGAGTGCGAACAGTTCGGACCAGAATTTACTCATGAAAATTGGATCACGATCAGAGATGATAGTGGAAGGAAAACCATGTAGTTTGACTACCATATCAGTGAAAAGGCGAGCCACCTTGCTAGCGGTAAAACCGGCAGTTAAGGGACCGAAGTGGGCGGCCTTTGTGAGACGATCAACAACCACGAGAATGACAGAATAGCCATGGGATACCGGCAGATGAGTGATGAAGTCCATAGTAAGCTCATTCCAAACCAATGCGGGAATGGGTAACGGTTGCAGCAAGCCGGCTGGAGCAGTGGTGAGGGACTTGATTTGTTGGCAGGTCACACAAGCTCGCACAAAATCCTCAACGTCGCGGCGCATTTTGGGCTAGTAAAAGAGAGCAGACAGGCCGACTAGGGTCTTTTTAACTCCACCATGACCGCCAATGGGAGAACAATGATACTCCTGTAATAGTTGTTGCCGAAAAGGATGAGATGGTGGAATAAAATATCGATGGCGATACGTGAGTAGGCCGTCAACCACGGAATAGTCGGAAGGTAGGAGGCCCTGCTGGAGTTGCTGGTGGTAAGAGAGCAGCTCGGAATCCTCTGAGTTGGCGCGACGTAACTGATCAAGGAAGGTGGAAACTGGTACACTCTGAATCGAGAAGCACGAAGGGGAGACTGATCCCGGGGTGACAACGGTGAGAAGAGACTCCGAATCAGCTGTAGGGGCGCGTGACAGGGCATCGGCGACAACGTTATGGGAGCCGGGCTTGTACTCGATTGCAAAATCGTAACCCAACAACTTGCGAATGTAACGATGTTGGTCCGGTGTGTGGAGTTGTTGATGGAGGAGTTCCTTCAAGCTGTGGTGATCGGTTCGAATGACAAAACGACGGCCCAAGAGGTACTGGCGCCATTTGCCAATGGCTTCACAAAGTGCATGGAGCTCTTTAATATATGTGGAAGCACTCCGGAGACGAACGCCTAGTTTTCGGCTGTGATACGCAATCGGGAGATTGTCTTGGAGGAGAACCGCACCAAGCCCCAGGTCCGAAGCATCTGTATCAATTGTGAAAGACTTCGAGAAGTCGGGGAGCCGTAACACAGGAGCCGAGATCATGGCTTGTTGTAAGGCAGTAAAAGCAGATGAGGCCTGGGTGGACCATTGGAAACCGTCCTTACGAAGCAAGTCCGTAAGAGGAGCAGCAATGGAGGCATAGTGCCGGATGAATTTGCGATAGTATCCTGTCAACCCAAGGAAGCCCCGCAATTGTTTCGCCGATTTGGGTTGTGGCCAATCGAGCATAGCTTGGATTTTAGTTGGGTCAACTCTGAGTTCGCCGGCACTCACGATATGACCCAAGTAAGCGACGGATGAAGTGCCGAATGAGCACTTGGATAGCTTGACATAGAGGCAGTTGGTGCGAAGGCAAGAGAGCACTGCAGATAAATGCTCAATATGTTCGGACGCGGAGCGGCTGTAAATAAGTATATCGTCAAAGAAGACGACGACGAAACGGCGCAAGAATTTCTTGAGAACGTAGTTCATAGTGGCCTGAAACGTAGACGGAGCATTAGATAAGCCAAAGGGCATTACTAGAAACTCATAATGGCCGTCGTGAGTCCGGAATGCCGTCTTAAAAATGTCTTGATTGTGCATACGGATTTGGTGGAACCCGGCGCGCAGATCCAGCTTGGAGAAAACGGCGGAAGTTCCCAGTTCATCAATGAGTTCGTCGACAGTAGGGATTGGAAATTTATCTTTAACGGTCACCGCGTTCAAGGCATGATAATCAACACAGAAACGGAAGGAGCCATCCTTCTTGCGAACCAATAGTACAGGAGATGAAAAAGGACTGTGACTGGGGCGTATAATGCCCTGATCGAGCATTTCCTGGACCAAACGTTCCATCTCGCTCTTCTGGAAATGAGGATAGCGGTATGGGCGAACGTTGATCGGTTTGGAACCCGAGTCCAGATGGATACGATGATCAAATAAGTGATGTGGAGGAAGTCCAGTTGGTGCAGCAAATACGTCAGAAAACTGCGTCAAGATCGGGCGAAAATCTGAAGGAACATCGTGGAGCTCATCAAGAGATATAGATGGGCCAGTGGGTGTGGCCGTTGGGAGCAACCATAGTTCCGAGAGTGAATCAACCTCATCAGATTGGAGGAGGGCCTGGAGCGAGGAGAGAGAAATTTCACGAGAGCAAAGAGATGGGTCTCCCTCGAGAAAGACTTGCTGACCATTCCACGTGAACTCCATTCGGCCGTGACTATAGTCATGTATCACACGACCCAATTCTTGGAGCCATTGAATACCGAGAATGACGTCGGGGCCTTTGATGGGCAACACAAATAGATCCAAAGTGAAGTCGGTACCCTGAAGGTTAATAGTGGTGTGGTGGCAGACATGTTGACAGATAATAGAGTCACCGTTGCCGATACGGACTCGAAAGCTGGGAATCGGCGAAAGTGGCAACTTGAGGCGCTCTGCAAGGGCAGGTGTAATGAAATTGTGAGTACTACCGTTATCAATCATTACCTGAAAACGGTGATTGAACTTGGTGCCCCATAATCGGAGAGATCGTGGGTGAGTAGCGCCTGATAAAGAGTGCAGGCTAGAGATGTCGCCCATGATGAGTGTCTCATCCAAAGAGTGATCAGCAGGTTCGGTTGATTCGATATCCTCCGAAGGTTCGAGGTCATCGCCCTCTAAAAGCATGACAGTGTTTTTTGATTTGCATCGATGAGCGGGGTTCCACTTTTGGTCGCAGTGGAAACAAAGGCCGCGCTCGCGCTTCTCGCGGGTTTCCGCCGGGGTGAGGCGTCGAACTGGAACAGCAGCAGCAGTGGTGGAATCACGGCGGGGGCCGGTGGCTGGGGGAATGGTGATGGGGTGGCTCGATGGTGGTGGTGGTGTCGTATGTGTCGGTGGTGGCCGTGGCACGGAAGAGGGTGAATAGGCCGGCCGATTGAGTTGCCGGTTGGGGCCGTTATGGCTGGGCGGGTCCTCTAAATACTTGCTTTCGAATACGCGAGCAAGAGCAAAAGTCTCGTCCAAAGTTGATGGTCGATTCATCTGCAAATCGCGGCGAATAGAGGGCTGGAGCCCTGATATATAAAAGGAGATGAGAAGGGGTTCAGAGATACCCTGGACACGGCCCATTAATGATTCAAAGGTGGATTGATAGTCAGCCACGGATCCTTGTTGCGTGAGTTTGGCCAGCATGCCTTCGGGGTCCTCGAACTGAGACGGACCAAAACGCGAACGGATGCGGGCTAAGAAATCTGACCAAGTCGAGAGCATGTTCTGCGATTTCAGCCATTGAAACCATGTTGAAGCCTTGCCGTCGAGATGGAAAGCGACGATCTGGAGGCGTTGGTTGTCGGGTGTGTTGTGGTATTGAAAGTATTCTTCGATCTTGAAAATCCAAGAATGAGGGTCGTCACCGTCGAAGCGTGGAACGTCCAAACGGATCGGCGGGCCGCGAGCATGAGAGTTGTCGAAGGTGTGGGAGGAAGAAGGGTTGTGGGATGACTTGAACAAAGCGACGAGTTCGTCGATCTGTTTCTGGAGTGCTGCGTTCTGTGCGTCGAGATGTTTTTGCCAAGCAGGTACTTCGGAAGCCATGGAAACGTCAATGAAAGCACCAATTAATACGCTACGTATTAATGTTCACGTTAGGGAGAACGCGAAACTCCGGCAATCCTTACGATCACGCAAGAAAGAGCTCAAACAAATAATTTCATAGCATAAAAAAGAACAATAACGTTCCCTTCTTCTTATATAGAAGCTAGGGCAGCAAACTAAACTTGGAGAACAAGAAATAAACTCTAATCTAGCCCTAATCTATGGATGGCACTAAACGGCCCGTAAAAACAAGAAGTAAGGAAATAACTAATCACGATAACGGTTGGGCTTTCGGATTGCCCGACGAGGTCTGCTCTGGGCTAAGCTTGGGCTTGGCTCATCATGTATACTTTGTTGGGCTTCTATCGGCGTATCAACTGCTTCTATCGGCGTATCAGGGATGGTGGAGCCGACGGGGGCGATGAAGAAGGTGATGCCATTGGCCGGTAGTATGTCCTCTATGGGAGTAATGATAAAGTTTATGGTGGTTTCAAAGTCGACTTGGCCCCGGTTTGCCAGAACTGGACCGGGTTCGATTACAAGACTCGGCCGGCTTGGGCCGCCTTCACGTCAGTGAGGCGGAGGTAGGTGGTGTCCGATGGGAAGTGGGCGGTGCCTTGGTAGGTTAGGTCCTTCAGGTGCTGATCGCCGGAGAAATCATAGGTGAAGGAGATGGTTTGTGAGCGCGCGGCGGCGAGGAGCAAGGCGATGGAGGAAAGGATTGGAATTAGGGTTGGGAGAAGCTTGGCCATTGCTTAATTATGTTGAAAAAGAATATTGTTTTCGGTTTCATGGGATGGATGGTGGTGGTCTCTCTTGCTCCTATTTATACTACTTGATCCCTCTCATTTCAATAGGTCTCTAGATTTGATTTGAGCAATGATGTTAAGAAATAAATAATTTATATTATGTCCGTCCCTTTAAAAGTGACTGGTGGTCGTCGTATACCACCAAATAATTCCCTGCAATACTATCAAGAATTAAGTGAGTATAATGATAATCAGGGTCGAACCACAGAGAGCATGTAAATCAACGGAAATCACACTAGAAAATAATCAATAAAAGGTAACTCGGCTCGAATAAATTCACACTAATTCAAATCTCTGATCATCGACGCAAAGATGAATTAATCCCTATCAACCAACCAGTTATAGGATACCGTGATACGCACTGACATACCCCAATTCCTACTTACTGTATCGATAAACAACTGGAGATGCCAAACCTGTCTATTTCCCTTATTAAAATATAACCTAACTGGAGACGTCAAACCTAGATTTAATATTCTAACAGCATTAAGAGGAAGAAACCCAGTTTAGACCAATTATCCTAGATACGCTAGTAATAATTAATCCACCAATTTATTCCTACTACAAAAACGATAATTTTATCACTAATCAACCATATTCCAACAATTACGGGAATATGAACAAATCGGACTTTGATTTTTATGTTATTTATAAAATTAATGATCTTGATAACAATTTATGAAGTATTAGAATAAAAATAAATGTCTAAAACAAAAAAGATAATACTAACGAGGGCTAAACGTGAGTGGTGCTCACATAAGGTATGTAGCATAACATTCCTCTATATATATATATATCCTAAGTGGGGGCTAAATGGATCAAAACCAAGGGAATTAATCCCTAAAGTGGCCAAACCCTCTAATCATAAATGGGCCAAATCTAGAATAATTAACTTCCCGTCCAATCTCTAATTTCTCTTCCAAATTAACGCCAACTTCATCCACAATTCTCGACTTTCACCATCTCTCGACATCTACTAGCATCCATCTCCAATCCATCTAATTCCTGCGCCAAATACCAACAACTTGGGTAATATCAAAGCAAAACCAACGACAAACGACACGAAAATAGATAACTAAATCACACACATCAGTGACATATATTCTAGTTCCATTATAAATAACCTGTTTTCATAAATGATAAAAAATAAACCATAAAAAGTATATGTCATGCCACTTTTAACCAATTTAATTACATTTTCTCCTTAATTTGTCAAACACAAAAACACTTTCACAGGAGACCACCTGTTTGTAAAAATAAGTAAAAGAGGGAATGATTAATTTCAATTAATAAAGTAGCTAGGAGAGAGAAGAGAGAAATATTGGGGTTAGTATATGCTAATTGGGCTACAATTAGTGTAGCAATTGCATGTGAGCTGGAATAATTATTTTATGGGCAGCAATGACATTTCTTGATAGTTCAGCCAAGTTTTGGTGGCAGACCTCCAAATCTTCTATCTTTAGAGGAATTCAATGCAATGATTAATGATTGTGGCATCATTGACTGCGGTTATGAGGGCAGCAAGTATACCTGGTCGAATAACCAAGAAGATGGGGGCTTTGTTTGGGCGAGGCTTGACAGAGTTTTCACTAATCCGATTGGTGTAAATAATGAGTTATATTGATTTTTTTGTTATGTATTGAATTTTCATTATGCATGGTGACCCATTCAAATGGGCCGTCCAAATAAAGTAAGGTGGCCTATTGAAATTGACGGAGGAAGTACTTTATTGCGTCTATATGAATATGAAAGGGTTCAAATGAAAACTCTTAATTATTGTGATAATTCGACCACCAAGAGGTATGATGAATACTTTATTTTGATGGATGAATACAACACCTAGATTCAAAACCCATATATGAGGGGCAAAAGTTCTATTTATTTTTTTAGTACAACTAAATCATAGCCGGTGCAATGATTTTATATGTCACGTGCAGTATTTTCATGCTTTCACAAAAAAATCTCTCGCTCACGATAACCAACTTCTGTATCTATAGATATGTGGGGTACTTTAAGAAGAACCATTTAGAAAAAAATATCATAAAATAAATATTATTGTATATATAAATAAACATTATTCTGTGTGATAATCAATCATAGTCATCCATATAATCAAAAATGTATATTGGCTAGCTAGTTTCTTTTTCTAGAACTAACAGAAAGACGTACGTGTAATTAATGTTATTTTAATTGATAATCTATTATTTAAAAAATCTATTAATTCATTACCTTTATTAGATAATTTATTGGATGAATATATTTATTCATAAGCCTTATCAATAGCTATAGATATAAAGTATTCTTTATAGATTTGAGTGATAAGTAAATGTATATCAAAATAGATTTATATTTATAAATATAATAATAAATATATAACAGGGGTAAAATAGACAATCACAAGTTGTGTCTTAGACTGCCTTAGGCTCTTTTTCTATTAGTATAGATTGAGATTGTTTAATTTCGACAAGAGCCCTTCACTATGCACATATCTATGAGAAAGTCTATTCAATTTTTTTCAACTATTATATTTATATTGTATTTTGTGTATTTTAATTTTTTTTAATACATATATAATCATTTGTACCTAAATATAAAGTTTGAATATCCAAGCTCCGTCTCTAGTGCTCCGAATCCTTAATTAAGTAGGGTTGTTATAACTTCTCTAGGTTACACTAAATATATTTGATATATTTCCACGTACATAAAATATAGTATTAATATTAATATTTAAATCATGTATCAAATCAAATTTAAATTTCAGGGAGTTCCAAATCGCAAACATTTGGATTTATTGAAAACCCATCTATGCTAGAATAGGACCACAAATGTCGATGCGCCAAGTCCGCTCACAAGCTATATGAGTAATTGTCGAGCTTGAATTGATGCTCAATGGTACTTGAGCCTAATCGGGGTTCAACTTGAGCTTCAGCTTCTTTTTCTTTTTCTTTTTTGCTTTTTTTTTTTATCTCTACAAAAATTTCGTAATGAATTAGTACGTAACAACAAGATGTAGAATATAGAAAACACCTAACGTGAGAGATATAGTATAAGGGAATGTGATAAAAAAAAAAAAAAAGAATCATGCTCCACAAAACCTGTTCGATAAAATGCCTCACAGATTAAACCCAAGTGTTTTATAAAATACCAGAAATGAAGGCAGGTTTAGCAGTAGAGAAATCAATCTGCGTGACGAATGTCACGAACATCCAACTCGAGAAATATTTACTGTTAACATCCAACTCGAGAACATGGGATTCTAGCACTCTTTGCCATACAAATCTGGCTCAGGCATTTTATCAAATTGTGTGTGTACATTTGGTAGATAAGATATAGTTTTGTATTTTAATAAGAAAATAACAAGTGAGCAAATGTGGTCCTTACTTGAACAAATATCAAGAAGAATTTAAACGTGGCACTTGTATGTTTTTTGCAGGGTAAGGAAATCTGTAGAGGATGTAAGGACCATCACTTACAAATGGAAGAACTATCAACACTCAACAGGACCACATTTTCGCAAAATAGTAGTAATTTTGTTGAAATGCTTACCAAATATATACTTCCTCCGTCCCACGAATCTTGACTCGTTTAGTTTCGGCACGAGAATTAAGGAGTTGTACATTAATGTTTTAAGTGTGTAAGTAATATATAAAGTATAAAAGTGATAAGTTATGACCTCTTTAAAATAATATTAAGTAAATTAATAAACTTCTTCTATTCGATCTTGGGTCAGTTAAAATATTATCATTAATATTAATAAAATAATATTAAATTTTTAGAGAACCTTTTCATAAAAATATAGGATCCGTTCGTATTATAAGTTAATGATTTTTCAAATATTACAATTATGAATATTATGGTAACTTGTTAAAATATGAAAACCTATTGTTGAATCATCTTGAGCTTTATTATTAGGATTTCCAGTAATATGAGTCACAATGAATTGATAGATACGCACATTTATTTAATTTACATATTATCTCTAATTTATTTTTACACATTATAACTTTAAAGGTCGTGTATGTCGGTATGTGTAGACTTGAATATGAGACTTTTGGCCTTAGGCCTTTATAGTTTTAATTCATAACAATTTCTATGACTAAAAGAGTGCCAGCCTTTGGATAGTGACTAAAACAGGAGCCATGCATACAAGTGACGTAGCCAGGATTTTGTTTCAGGGGGGCCCAATTTATAATAATTTTAAAATAATATATATATATATATATATATATATATATATATAAATTAAAAATAAAATTATTTTTTTTATCAATATATTTTATGTACAATGCATCGTTTAAAATTAATAGCTAGGCATTGCTATATTATAACATATAGTATTTTTTTTACATTTAGTATTTTAAAATTATTAATATAAAAACTTCATTGTAATATTTAAAATAAATCTCTTTCGATGTAGACTCAAAAATATCTCTTTCAATTTGAGGTACTAAGATTAATCAAAATATGTCCTAAAAACTTACATAACAAAATTTAGGATTATTAATAATAATTAATAACTTGATATCTGAAAATAAAAGTAATAATTGTATTCATTCACTAACGCGCTACTTCACATAACTAAAGAAATACTAAATCCTCATTAATAATGTAAATACGAATAACATATATACAAAAAAGAAATGAAAACTAATTAATTAGCATATGGTTTGAGCTAATAACTGATATGAACTAGGATTAATTACTTAAATATATTAGCAATAATATCTAATATTAAATGGGAATTTTATTAAGGAAAACTATAATATCTAATAATACATAATAAAATCAAGTTATAATTAAAAAAAATATTATTAATAAAGAAACTAAAACAAACAATCCATAACATAATTTAAAAAGTAAAATAAACATGGAAAGTAAATTGCAAGGTGATTATAAAAAAAAGTTACATTTACAATTCAAAATTTACTATTTTCTTTATGATCGTTCATTATAGATAATTCAAAATTCAAATTTACTCTTTCAATAAAAAATAATAACAAACAATATAAAATAACATCAACCTAAATTAAAAAATATTGTGAATTTATATTGTTTTAAGGAAAAAATAGAATTTTTTTTTAGAATTAAAACTACATATATTTAACTAAAAATATAAATATTACTATAGTACTATACTAGTAATTATTTTGAAATTTCCAGTGGGGCCCAGTGCCCCCACTGCCCCCCCCCCCCCCCCCTCCCTCCGTCACTGCATGCATACAATACAATATCAACCATTGTAACTCAACTCCAAATTAATAATGGACCACACTACATTTGTCATCTTTGCAACTTTTATTTTTTTCCTTAATTATCATATTCTCATATACCTCTTCTCCGTGATTCTATCGAGTAACAAGCTTGTCACTTAGAGCTTAATTATCATATTCTCATATACCTCTTCTCCGTGATTCTATCGAGTAACAAGCTTGTCACTTAGAGAATTCGTATTGGGATTACATGATAGCCTACTTGATAGCTTATTTGATAAGAGGGGACCACATTGAGTAAGGAGGCCGCATTGAGATTACATGATAGCCTACTTGATTTTTTTTAATTAGTTTTGATTTTTATGTTGTTCATTTAATTTTAATTGCTCAAATTTAAATAACACATTTTACTAATAATTAAAATTCCATTAAAATAAAAATCCTAAAAATTACATTAAAAAAAAAACTTAAAAACATAATTAAAATTACATAAATTAAAATCCTACTCTAGATAAGTTCACGACGCTTGAGCATTTCTTGGACCATGTACTCGTGTCCCCTCCTTTGTGCATCACTCATATGCGTCGTATCCAAGTTGAGGAGCTCCATATCGAGCTCATTCTCTTTGAGCTCGTTCTCCCTTCTCCTTGAGCAGGAGATCCTTTTCCATATCGGGATCATCCCCCAAGTTACATCCCTCCATATCGGGATGATAGTCGTCGGAGAGATCGGGGCACCAATTTAGATCATAGTAGTTTGAGTTGTGTGTATCCATGAAAATTGTAGAGAGAAGAAGAAGATTGAAGATGGTGGAGTGGAGATGGTAGAGAGAGGAGATGGTGGAGTAGAAGATGGTCAAATGGACCGATTTAAAAAAAAATTGGAAAATGCCAAAAATGGTCGGCGCGTGCTATCGCATAAAGCCGTTATTCCCCCGACCCATTCTATCGTGCATCCCTCGAGTAGGAAAGGGCTGCATAAATAAAACATAAAATAATTACCAAGATATTTTTTTTTTAGGAAAAATTACCAAGATATTTAAAACGTGACACCTTTTATATTTAAAATATGTTTTTATATTTAAGGACCATCACTTACAAATGGAAGAACTATCAACACTAAACAGGACCACATTTTCGCAAAATAGTAGTAATTTTGTTGAAGTGCTTACCAAAATACTTCCTTCGTTCCACGAATTTTGACACGTTTAGAAGGTGTTTGGCTAAGCTTATTTTAAAGAGCTTATAAGTTCTTGTAGCTTATAAGATGTTTTAAGAGCTTATAAGATGTAGTTTTTAAGAACTTATAAGTTGTCAAAGTGTTTGGATAATTGAGCTTATAAGCTAGAGAGAGAATTTTTTTGTTAGAGAGAGAGAATTTTTTTGTTATAAAGAGAAAATCGAAGAAAAATGGACTTGAATGATATATGATGAAAATAAATTTTTTATTATAGTTGAAAAATATTTGTAAAATGATTGTTGCATATGAGATTATAAAAAAATAAGTTGGGGTAGATGAACTTGTTTTGTGAGAAGCTTATAAGCTCTTGGAGCTTATTTTTGGAGCTTATAAGTTGTTTAGGAGCTTATTTTGTCAAACACTTTGAAAGAGCTTATAAGCTCCTAAACAGCTTATAAGTTGTTTTGAGGAGCTTATAAGCTCAGCCAAACACCCTCTTAGTTTCGGCACGTGAATTAAGGAGTTGTAGATTAATGTTTTAAGTGTGTAAGTAATAAAGTATAAAAGTGATAAATTAGGACCTATTTAAAATAATATTAAGTAAATTAATAAACTTCTTCTATCCGAACTTGGGTCAGTTAAAATATTATCATTAATATTAATAAAATAATATTAATTTTTTAGAGAACCTTTTTATAAAAATATAGGATCCGTTCGTATTATAAGTTAATAATTTTTCAAATATTACAATTATGAATATTATGGTAACTTGTTAAAATATGAAAACCTATTGTTGAATCATCTGAGCTTTATTATTAGGATCTCCAGTAATATGAGTCACAATGAATTGATAGATACGCACATTTATTTAATTTACATATTATCTCTAATTTATTTTTACACATTATAACTTTCAAGGTCGTGTATGTGTAGACTTGAATATGAGACTTTTGGCCTGAGGCCTTTATAGTTTTAATTCATAACAATTTCTATGACTAAAAGAGTGCCAGCCTTTGGATAGTGAAGTGGTTGATCTTCACTCCTCGATGCTCCGAAGGGAGACTTTGTGAACAAATAGGTTTATATATGGTCATCAAACAATAATAACAACAACAATTATAATAATAATAGTAATAATAATAATAAGTGACAAGCATGTTACTCGATAGAATCACAGAGAAGGAGGGATATGAGAAAATGATAAGGAAAAAAATAAAAGTTGCCAAGATGACAAATGTAGTGTGGTCCATTATTAATTTGGAGTTGAGTTACAATGGTTGATATTGTATTGTATGCATGGCTCCTATTTTATGGCATGTGATGAAACAATGAAGGATCCACAAGTGTGTATACACTTGGTAGGTAAGATTTATTTTGGAATTTTAATAAGAAAATAAGAATGAGCATGAAAATGAGTTGGTGAAAATAAAAAAGAAGAAAAGATGACAAATGTAGTGTGTTGTCGATTATTAAAGGATATGCATGGCTCTTGTTTTATATCATGTGAATGTGAAGAAACAATGAACGATCTACATTGCCTTCCACAACCTTCGCTTACCACCTTATCTAAACCTCATAGGGTTTGCACGTTTAACAAATGTGATTTAATATATATATATAGGGGTGGGCTACCATAAGAGCACATCTTAAAATTAGAAATAAGAGCAATTTTTAATGTATGAATTTTATGTAGAACACGTATAAATTCACTGTATAAAGGCATGAACTGTGAAAAATAAATTTTTGCTACCTTTGGAATTCGAACTCAAGACTATAAATCCATCCAATAGGATTACGAATCAACCGTACATCTTGATGATTTAAGGACTGAAAATGATTCTTATTTTATATCTTAAAAAATGCTCTTATTTTAGCCATTCCATATATATATATATATATATATATATATATATATATATAGAGAGAGAGAGAGAGAGAGAGAAAAGTTAAACAGAGAATGCTAAATATTTAGAGAATAGAGAATTCGTGAAACAAAAACGAATAGATCTACAATTTTTACGAACAAATCAATGTACCGCATGAACAACAATTTGCCCCGGGTTCGAATCCTGCTGGTGGCGAGTTTTTCTATTTTTTTACTAAATACGTCTGTTCGTTTGTTATGTTGATTTGTTCGTAACATGTATAGACTTGTTCAAAATGAAATATATAATAATTCTCTGTTTAACTTGACCCTATATATATATATATATATATATATATATATATATATATATGACGTATGTTTGGGATGAATCTTCAAATATTATTTCTTTTTCATTTTCCATGCATTTGTCATGCATCAATAGTATAAGTTCTACTATTACGTACCTTCAAGAATAAAACATAAAATACAAATTAACAAATGAACGGCTCGATAAAATTGATTCTGACAATGTGACAATAGCTGAAGATCTTTAGCATACGCGTGTAATGTTTACTTAAACTATTCTTACAAGTTGGGCTATGATGACAGTGAGAATCAAGCCCTTTTGATTCGGATTAATTTAATTTATTTAGAATACTCCAAATAAATTAATACATATAAGTACATATTTTCTCAAATTCAAGTTTGAGAGATTTTGATAAGATAGTTTTTGTACGATTTGATTTGATGGTGACTTTTGCACAACGATTTAATTTGATGGTGATAATTTAATTTTCTATTTCGTTCGTCCACAAAATATCTTCCCCGAAATCATTAACTATCATCACTTTTCTTAAAATTCGTCTCCGCGCCTACTATATATAGACATGCATGCCTCGAGAGCAATGCAAGCATCAATCAATCAAGCATGGCTTCCCTTCAATCTTCATTCATGGTGGTGGCAACCACCAGCAACCCCAACCTCCGCACCTCCTCCCAGCTCGCCAGCAGGCCGAGGCGCCGCTTTGAGGTGTCGTGCAGCAGTGACGGCGGCCGTGTAGACCGCAGAAACATGCTGTTTGGACTGGGCGGTCTGTACGGCGCAAGCGGCCTCATCCGCAAAGCTGAGGCGCTTCCGATTTCACCTCCTGACCTGAGCAAGTGCGACCCCAAAGGTGCCTATACTGTTAAAAATGAGGAGAAAAAAGACCTCCCCGACAACTGCTGCCCGCCCTACTCGGACACCAAGAAAGGGTACTACGAGCTTCCGACGTTCACAGAGATGCGCAGGAGGCCAGCGGCGCACAATCTAACACCGGATTACATAAAAAAGTACGAGAATGCCATCCAGGAGATGAGGAAGCTGGACGTGACGGACCCCGACGATCCCCGTGGCTTCCTTCAGCAGGCCAACATCCACTGCGCTTACTGCAACGGCCCCTACGACCAGGTGGGCCACCCCGGCATCGATATCCAGGTTCACAACTCATGGCTCTTCTTCCCTTTCCACAGGTTGGATGATCGCCTCCCAAATTTTGAGTTTTTTTTTTTTTTTTTGGTAATATATACTATAAGAAATATAAGAGAGAATATACATTATTTTAATAATTGTAATATCCATGTTAAATGCTGAAATCTCTTTCTTAGTTAATTTTCAATTTAACTATTTGAATCAATCCTAAAGTTAAAGTAAAATTATGAACTATTAATAATGAAAATTAGTTTAATTTTTTAGAGGGTGAAACATTTTTTTAAAAAAAATCACATAAAGACAAGTCTTTATACGCTTTCAATGTACCTGTTGTTGTTGAATTAATAAAAAAAAATTAGCTCGGGGACAAGAGCCCCCAACGACATACTTCAACAAATTCAGTCCTTCCTAACGACAAATTCTGGATGCGCCCCTTCCACAGGTGGTACCTGTATTTCTACGAGAGGATCATGGGGGAACTCATCGGAGATCCCAATTTCGCCTTGCCTTACTGGAACTGGGACAACCCTGACGGCATGCAGATGCCCTTGATGTTCGACAGGGAAGAATCACCTCTCTACGACATCGAACGCGACCAAACGCATCGCCCCCCTGCCGTCGTTAGTCTTGCCTTATCCGCGGCCTCAATCACCGACCCTGTACAGCTTAAGTGCAATAATCTCACTCAGATGTACAAGGAAATGATTGGTGACGTGGAATCCGCCATCGACTTCATGGGCGATCCTTACGTGGATGGTGAAAGTCCCCCAAAATTCTCCGACGGAGGATCGGCAGAGCGCGGCGCACACACCGGCATCCACGTCTGGACCGGAAACCCCAAAAACGACTTCAGCGAAGATATGGGGAACTTCTACTCCGCCGGAAGAGACCCTCTCTTCTACGCACATCACTCTAACGTCGACAGAATGTGGACCATATGGAAAACCCTCCCATGCGCTTTCACAAAGGATATCAACGACCAGGTCGTCCCCAACCCCGACGATTTCAACAACGCGTCGTTCCTGTTCTACGACGAGAAAAAGAACCTCGTGCGCGTCAAGGTCGCCGACTGCTTGGAACACACCAAAATGGGATACGAGTATGAAGATAGCCCTACTCCATGGAAGACCTACCGGCCAACTCAGCGGCAGAAGCCGGTCAATGCCAAAGTTCTCGCCAAGACGGCAGAGACCGGAGGCAAAGTGTTCCCTCTCACTCTCGCTAAGACTCGCAAAGTTGTGGCGCCCAAACCAACCAAAGGCAAAGCCGACGAAGTGCTCGTGCTGGAGAACATAACCAGCGATAGTTCCAAGCTGGTGAGTTTTAATGTGTTCGTGAATGATGCAGACGACACGCCACAGAAACTCGACAGGGCCGAGTATGCCGGGTGCTTCACGCAGATTCCGCACACCGTTAGGGCAAAGGAAAGACCCAGCAACCTTCGGTTGAACTTGAGGGAACTCTATGAGAACATTAATATTGGTGATGATGATTTCATTGTGGTCACCATCGTTCCCCAAGTTAATGGCGGCGAAGTTACCATCGGTGGTATTAAGATCATCCCGCGTGTTCCCGCTTGATCTGCATCACCATGTTTGGGATTTGTCGACCTATAAGTCTTTTTTCTTAAATTTCGAATAACCGTGCATGTTCGTACGTGCTCCTTCTGACTACATTTCTTTTAGAGGAAAGTCTTTCTATTCTATGTTATGTACCATTTTACTCTACTTTGCTTTCTTCTCAATTTTAGAGTCTCTTAGCAGAGAGTGTGTGCATTATACACATCCAGCAACTTCGTATTAATAAATTGTTAAAGTTTAATAATTGTAATGAATTTCCCAATATGTAGGAGTAGTTAATATAAAAAAGAAAAAAATGAAAACCTATTATTTTCATGGTTAATATAAAATCAAAGATAGATTTTAATTAATGTAACGATGGAAGATAAAATCATATAGATTTTTAATGTATAATTAACAAATTAGTTATACTTATTTTAGTAGAAAATGAAGCGAAACCACAAATATACTCCCTCCGTCTCAATATTCCTGTCGTATTCCTTTTTTAGCTATAACTAGGAATGAATTAGTAACTTAATTAGCTATACTATAAAAGACAAAAATTAACCTTAAAACCTACTCACCCCACCCGATTTTGCCACTCTCTCTCTCTCTTCTCTTTTCCCTGAATCATCCCCCCTCTCTCCTCTTCTCCTTTCACCACCTCCAATCCCTCCACCTTCCACCTTCCACCTTCCATCGCCTGGCGCCTTCGCCACCATCCTCTTACACAGACTCCAACACCTCCCCTGCAAACCCTAGATTTCCATTTGTCGAGGTTTCACGGCAGCGGGGTGAGTCGGAGACAACGAAAGTTTGATGACTACAAGTATTCATTAACAGTTTTATTGATTCCTTTTTTAAATTTTAATAATAGCCAAATGAATAAGTTAATGTATTTTATTTTTAATTTCATCATATAAAATCACATTTGTTAAACGTGCAAACCCTATGAGGTTTAGATAAGGTGGTAAGCGAAGGTTGTGGTAGGCAATGTGTGGTGCTTGAGATAAGGATGAGTGGTGAAGTTTGTGGTGTGAAGTGAAGGTTGAATGGCAGAACACCTACTATATAAGTTGGGTATGTGTAAGTCTAGTTTCATCAGCATTTCATCTCTATATTATATATCGAGACAAGAGAAGGTTGTGGTAGGCAATGCGTGGTGAAGTTTGTGGTGTGAAGTGAAGGTTGAATGGCAGAACACCTTGTATATAAGTCGGGTATGTGTAAGTCTAGTTTCATCATCGATACAACTCTATATTATATATCAAGACAAGACAAGATGGAAGGTAAAAGTCTTATTATGAGTGCCTTTTTGCAGAATTAAATATCAAGAAAATATAGAAGAGTCCAACATTATAAGCTTCATAAATGGCACCTTTTTTTTAAGTTAATATATTAAAATATTTATTATTTCATAGTAAGTCCATTAAATTTTCCGTTATAATTGTATTCGCTCTGTTCCGCGAATCTTGACACGTTTGGTTTCAGCACGAGAATTAAGGAATTGTAGATTATTGTTTTAAATGTGTAGTTAATAAGGTATAAAAGTGATAAAGTAAGAGAGAGAATGTAATAAAAGTGATAAAGTAGGAGATAGAATGTAATAATTATTACCTTATTTAAAAATATGTTAAGATTCATGGGACGACCCAAAAAAGAATACGTGTCAAAATTCGTGGGACGGAGGGAGTATTAATTAATCATATTTTTTTTTCTTTTTTTCACTTAGTAATTCCATAGGTTAGAAGTAATTTTTCTCCTAATGTATTCCGTCTACTTGATTAAACTTAATCTAATCAATTGTAATTTATTTTCTTTCCGTTGTATTTATTGCTTTTATAGTGCTAGTGGGAACAAATAATCACTTATATTCATAGAATAGATATATATACCATGTGCATGCAACAGTGCAAGGGTAGGGCTAAGAGAACATAGGCCCTTTGCGAATTTTTTAATTTAGGCCATTTATTTATAATTGAGAAATAAATTAATTATAAACTAAAATTATTTAAAAATAAACATTTTTTTTATCAAATTACATAATAATTAATAAATATATTAATAATTATGTCATTCACTTAAAATAAAGCTAATTTAACAAAATAGGGGCTGGACCCTAAATCTTAACAAAAAAAATTCGACAACTTAAAATAATGTTAATTTGAAATACATACACTTAATTTATCAAAATAGGGGCTGGGCCCTATATCTAAACAAAAAAATTGGTCACTAAATAAAATATTGGTAAGAGGAATTAAAAATGTCCTTTTCCACTGCGCCAAGTTAATCAATTCAATCATTAGTTGGCTTTTAATTATTTTATACATATAGGGGCGCGCTCCAGTGAGACCCCTTATTTTTCGTCTAACATGAGTACAATTAATAAGACATATAATACTAGTGAACAAGACGTATATCTAACGAACAAGATGTATATACTGATGAAAAACAAAATTTAAAAAATTGGAAAGGAATAAGACATATATACTGATGAACAAGGCAATATTTAGTGATAAACAATGCAGTATATACTGATGAATAACAAAATTTAAAATATTCTGCTCCCTCCAAGATTCGAACCCTGCGGAAAAAAATCACCCTCCAAATACAATATCAGCCATAGGATTGATGAAATAAACGCACCATATCGTACCCTAGATCTCACTAAAATTAGAGGGTCTCATTGGAAAAGCCCCTGTACATATAATACTTACGTTGATCTATATATTTTCCGAGCCCTTATTTTTTTGGTCTTATGTAGTCGACCACCCCACCCAGGGCCCCAGAACCGCCCCTGATGTGGATCTGTGGTAGGTAAGTAGTAGATATTTTCGATCATTATAAATAGGAGCAAGAGTTGACACCAATACACCATCATTCACACCATCATTCACTGCACAATTAAGCCTAATCTCCATCGCCCTTCTGTTCGCCGTCGCCACCAACACGGCGAAGTCCCAATCGACGGCCTTCGCCTATAACTTCTGGGACAACCAGCCGACCGCAGATCGGTAGTGTCGGCCGGGTCTTGTACGCGAACCCGGTCCAATTCTCCCAAGCCGGTGGCCAAGTCGACTTTGAAACCACCGTAAATTAACTTCATCACCACACCCAGCATCACCAATCTCGCCGTCTTCATAGCCCCCGTCGGCACCACCATCCCCACCGGCTCCAGCGGGGCCAACCTCGGAATCTTCGGCTCCTCCGGCAGCAGCCCCTCGGTATTTGCCGTCAAGTTGGACACCTACGTCAACGGCGCGTGGGATCCGAACTATCCCCACATCGGCATCGACATCGGGTCTAGGTCATCCCGAAACACGACGGAGGTCGACAGCTCCATACTCGAGCAGCAGGTGACGGCGAGGATCAACTACGCCGCCTCCACAAAGTTGATCGCCGTCCGTGCCACCGCCGGCTCGAAGACGTTTGAAGTCAGCTATGAGTATGATTTGAGCGGCTTTCTTCCTTAGCAGGTTCAGGTAGGGCTCTCCGCCGCCACCAGACTAGACGGACCCACCACCCATGATATCGTCTCATGGTATTTCACGGCCACCATGTCCGTCTCATGGTATTTCACGGCCACCATGTCGCCTAATAATGCCGGCTTTCGGGAACCTTATTAGTCAGTATGTGTGATTTTGTGATGTGTGTGTGTGTGTCGTAAATAAATTTAGACATAATTAAGATAATCGACCATCTCTATGTACGGACTATGCAACAATGCTTTTGAGTGTCGTTCTAATTTTATGAACTTTGCTAAGTAATCTATGGAAGATTTCATTAAGGGCTTTTATCGAACAGTTGGAATACTGTATTATGAAGTAATTTAATTCTTGTTAATCCAACAGTGAATCAGTAATTACATTTGGAAGGATCCTATGCAACTACATAATTCTGGCACAGCCAGTACCTTGTCGTCTCCGCTGCCGCCAAGGGCCGCCCACTGCCCTCTGTCACTGTCTACTGGCATCTTTCTCTCTCTCTCGATTCTCCTCACCACCATCGCCTGCTGCCTCGCCGCCACCGCCGCGATGTTCCACCTTTCCGTACAATCACAATACAGGTATGGTCTTTTCAATTTAAGACATACACCTTTCACACACAATATTTACAAACTACTTATCTCACAAACAATTTATTATTCCCTCCGTCCCAGCAGAATATGCTCGTTTTCAATTTTGGAATGTCCTGCTAGAATAGGCTCGTTCACTCACCCGCGTCTGTCACTCTCCCTCTCTTTCACGCTCGGCTATTGAAGTGTTCCACATTAGATTGGAGATAGTGGCATGAGCCACTTTATATGGTGAGGCAACCCTCTCCCTTACAAGGCCTTTTAAGGGAGGAATGGACCCAATATCCATTTCTAACATGGTATCAAAGCCAACCCAATCCAATGATGGGCCCCTCAATATCGTTGTCAACAGATGGCGTTTGGGATAGTCCACGATGCGCGTGCGGAGGGTGTATTGAAGTGTCCCACATTGGATTGGAGATAGTGGCATGAGCCACTTTATATGGTGAGGCAACCCTCTCCCTTATAAGGCCTTTTAAGGGAGGAATGAGCCCAATATCCATTTCTAACAGGCGACGTCGCCGGTCATCGCTACCTCCGGCGCGGCGAGGCCGGCGCCTCTCTCTGCCCTTCTTCTTCCTTTCCTTCCTTTTCCCTTAATTCTCAAATTAAAATCAACCTAGGGTTTTTCAATCTCCCCCTTCGATTCTACTCCACCGGCGAACTCCGGTGAATAACACTGCCGCCGTCTCTTCCATATCAGGTAAGCTCTATTTCTCCCTCTCTCACGGTCTATTTCTCTTTCTGCCCTCTCTCAATCTCTCTCTCGCTTTGCCTCCATCTTGATCTCTCTCTTCCTCTGTTGTCGGCAGCTACCGCGGACTGCCGTGGCGCGGGCAGCGCCGGCGGTCGCGCTTCCGCCGCGGTGGTTCGCGACTGCTGCTGCCGCTTGCCTCTTCTTCCTCCTCTGTTTCTGTTTCTCTTACTTTCTTTTCTAGTTTAATAGCTTGTTTAGCAAATCCCTAACTATTTCCTTATTTCTATTGTAATACCTTAACTTAATCACTCTCTAACTATGTTCTATTCCAGGAGTTGATCGGCGTCGTCGACTCCGGTGCGGCAGCCCGCCTCCTGATAAATGGTTTTTTTTTTCTACCTTTCTTTTATTATTAATTAATCAGTTTGCTTGATGGTGGAACATACTGTATTTATGCAAATTAAAAGTTAGAGGTGTGTATGTAGCTATTATCCATTTGTTGTTCTTGGTTGCTGCTTATCATAAGAACTTTATTGAATAAAGAAAGTACCTTCTTTGATGAGCAAACTGTTGTGAATTGTGAATGATAAAAGCAAACTGCTGTGAAGAATTGTGAATGATTTGTGTTTGGATGGGTATTTGCTTGTGTAGGATTGCATAATGGGGAAAAATGAAATTACGGTAGCTCACCAGGTTTATACTGATATAAGTCGGTTGGTGAAGCAGCTGACTAAAAAGTGATGAGCTACGTGTTGATCTGATGAGCTAACTTTCCTTAATAATCTTAATACTCTAATTTACGCTAATAAGGCTGATTAATATTTAGTGATGGGCTTGGGCCTCTTTTATCTATTAACAAAAAGCTCAAATAATAACTTGCCCAAATAATAATTATTGGGCTTTTTGCATGAAATTGAGACTTCTCTTTCTTTTTTAAAATAATATTAATAATATTAGTGTCTAAATCGTCGTTCTCAAATTAATCTTCATTTTACTATATTGATAAAGTTGATGAGATATGACCGACAAGAGTCACGTCTTGGCATTATGATTGATTATTTTATTATTTATTTTGTGAAATATCATGCACAGGTGATGATATTTTGATTGGAATAATTAAGCTTCTGTGCATCCGACAACTTTTATATCTTTATAACATAAGGTAAAAGCCATGATGCGCGAATTATGTTAAGAGGTAATTGAGTATTTATTATTAATATATATACATATATTTATATATATATATATATTGTATTTATCATAAATAATTTTATATTGCAAACGTGCTGTTAAATTTTATTATTATAACATAAGCTAAAAGCCAAGCGGTAAAGAATGCGATTTTTAAATTTTTTTATTTAATACTGTTAAATTATCAAAATAAAAAATGATGAATACGTACCAATCTGTTTGATTTTGAATATGCATATGATTATCTTTTTCCCTCTTATTTTTAGGCCGCTCATGTCGTTTTCTGTCAAAACACATATCCTTATTACTATTACTTTAAAAATTATTCGATATTTTGTTCACTTTCGCAAAAGAAATAGAACTCTTTAATTAGTGGCATTATTTTTCTTGACAGTTGTCATCTTCTACTTTGTTAATTTTTTTTTCCCTTTTGTCATCATCTCTTTTTCCTGTGACGAGGAAATTCGATCGCAAATAATTGTGGGGTTAGGTATGGTGAAATATTATCCACAAACTTATTTATCCATCATTTCGTAAAATGCGGGCATCGGGTATACCCGACCCGTCCCGATACCCGTGCGGGTTTCGGGTACCCGATACCCGCATTTTACAGGGTGCGGGTCGAGATTGGATATTAAAATTTAAAAAAATGCGGGTATCGGGTATACCCGAATACCAGCCTAATATTTAATTAATACATATTTTTAACATTTTATATAATTTAATAATATCTTAATATCAAAATGCAAAATCCTAAATCTAATTCCTAAGTTGAAGAACATAATTCTCTTCTGCCTTGAAGGAAGCCGTGCCTTAGGACTTAGGTTAGGCCCCTGGTATTTATAAATGATTATCAAATAAATTAAGCATTAATAGTTTGAATTTGTAAGTATATATAGTACACAGTATATATAATCATATAATGGGTTCATAGGATACCATAACTTTTTTATCATCTTTGATCACATAGAATTATAAACTACTACAATTTGTCAGATTAAATATCTGACAAATTGAGGATATGATATCCGCACCCGACCCTCCTCTTTAAATTTGTGGGTATCGGGTACCCGATTCCCGCGCGGATATCGGGACGGGTGAGGGTATACCCGATACCCGCAACCTGATTTTACAGCCATAAGTACTATCATTGATAATGGATTGTGATTTATATTCAAACTTTTCCCTTTTCCTTTAGAAGCATATTATTTTCGTAAAATAATACTATTTTTTTTTATGTACAACAGTTATTTTTGTTTAAAACATATAATAAGCCTAAAACTTAAAATTTTTAATTAGCCAAAAAAAAAGGAAAATTTTGAAAATTTGGTTAAAATGCGGGTATGCGGGTACCCTAATACCCGCATCGGGTACCCGCGTCGGGTATTAGGGTACCCGACAGTAGGGACGGGTCAGGATCGGGTAGGGTAATTTAGGAAATTGCGGGGTCAGGTACCCGCAAAAATCGGGTAGGGTACCCGACCCGTCCCGTTTAGACACCCCTATACACCTTTAACTTTGGTTTGTTGAGTTTGAACATGTTAGGCTAAACCCCCCATTGATTTGGGGATTAGGCTTAGATGGATGTTGTATTGGATTGAATATTATGCTCAATATATTTCTTGTTTGTTTCTATTGCTATTATCTTTTCAAGCCCTAGATTTATATCTTGTATGGATTGTTGGCCACTCTCTATGTATTTCTAATTTATGATTTGAATCGGGAGAGGATAATCATAATAGATGAGGTGCTTGAAACATATCAACTCAATAAACCGGGAGGTTGAGAGTTGGGTGAGAGTTTGTCGATCTTTGTGTGCTTTTGGGAGTTATAGGTTAGAAGTTGACCAGGGACGGCAACTATGACCCGTAATCTACCGTTTTAGTCGTCCGGGAGGGGACTAGAACTAGTTGAGAGATCACTCTAGATAATTAGGAACATCGAGATTAATATTGAGCTAATTGAAGTCCATTACTTGTCCATTGATGCCTAGTCCCTAAATCACCTTCATCACTTGTTTAATCCACCTTGTTTGTTTGATTTACTTTGTCTTTGAACTCATTAGGTAATCAATTAGATAAGCAAACCATTCACCTTATTGTTTAGTCTAAATAGCCTTAGTGCAATGAATTAGGATAATCACTATAATTGAACTACTAATCCTTGTGGAATACAACCTTGCTTCCCTTTAATTTATTGCAACTACACTACTTGCGGCGTAGTAAAAATAATAGCGAACAAGTTTTTGGCGCCATTGCCAGGGATTAGTTAAGTTTGATTACTTGTGATATTTTGATTCATTGTGCTTAACTAATTTAGACATTTTACTTGTTTTATTCTTGCTTTCAATCTTAAGATGTTTGTTTTCACTCGTTGTTTTTGTTGGTTGGTAGGTAGTTTATGAACACAAGGTCCAAAGGTGATGAAAAATAAAATTGTTACACAACACCAAAAATATTAAATGGATGATGGAAGGAATGAGTTGGTTGAGCAACTCGAACTACAATTGACGGTGATGCAACTTAAGTTGAGAGTTACAATGGTCGAAAAAAATAAAAGCTGCAAAGATGACAAATGTAGTGTGGTCCATTATTAATTTGGAATTGAGTTACAATGGTTGATATTTTATTGTATGCATGGCTCCTGTTTTATGGCATGTGATGAAACAATGAAGGATCCACAATTGTGTGTATACACTCGGTAGATAAGATTTATTTTGGAATTTTAATAAGAAAACATGAAAATGCACATGTACTAGCTAGTAGTATAAATAGGAGCAAGAGAGCAAACATTTAGTACTCACACTGAAATATAATATTAGTATTTGAAAGCCATGGCTTCTTCCTTCCCCCAAACCCTAATTCCTCTTGTTTGTTCCATCACCTTCCTCCTCGCCCTGGCAACCACGCCGGGCGATGCGACCTCCCGCACTGGCCACACGTCCTCCTTCAACCAAAAGCCGCCGCCTTTGAACACCGAAATCCTGGAAGGCGACGCCCACTACGTCACTGACAACAACGGGGTTGACTTCATCCGCCTGACGAAAACCGACGAGTCGGGCAAGGCGCTCCAGTACAGTGCCGGGCGAGCCTACTACGGGAAACCGCTCAATTTCTGGGGAGAGGGGATGCAGGTGAAAATACGACACCAAGCCCCGGGCACGACTCCGGGCAAACTTTATATATATATTATTACCAAAGAAGGAGAAAACACTCACATAATGCATGCGCCTTATTGTCTTTGATTTTTTATTTTTAAAATGGTAATTTTTCTGTTCGAATTTGTTTCTAAATTCCTAACTCTGTCCCTACGGCAGATCGACTTTGAAGCAACCATGAAATTCAAAATCAACCCCAACAGCGGTGACAATGACCCGGCCGACGGATTCTGCTTCTTCATCGAGCCCCTGGAGGCCCCTATGGGTGCCAGCGGCGGCAGCTTCGGAGTGTTCGACTCGTCCGGCAAGAAGGACTCAACTTTCGCCGTCGAATTCGACCCCTACATAAACACAAATGATCCGAACTACCGCCATGTTGGGATCGACATTGAATCTACTGATTCAGTAGTAACCATGAAGCTCGGCGACGAGCTTATCGGGAACGTGGTGACCGCCAAAATCAAGTACACGGCAGCTACGACAATGATAAACGTTAAGGTCACCATCGGCTCGAAGAATTATGAGATGAGCTGTTTGAAAGACTTGAGTACCGTTCTTCCGCAGGTGGTTAAATACGGATTTTCCGCCGCCACCGGCGGCCAAGTCGCCGTTCACGACCTCATATCCTGGCAATTCACCACTACCCCCAACACCGTGAAGGGCAGCCGCGGCATTCGTCAAGTTGTGTGATTATATAATGTATGCCGTGAATAAGGACTAGCGATCGAGCGAGTATCCTCTCGTTAAGTCTAGAAATTAAATAAGAGCTTTATGCTCAATCCCTTGGCTATGTTTTCATGTATATCACCTCATTAAAAAAAAGTTTTGATTATGTTTATGATTAGTAATTTTGTTATGTAAAAGAAAACGTCGAAAAGGAAAAGAGAAAGTTGATAAAAATATAATATATGAAACACCAAACATGATAAAATGCCAAGAATGAATCCCAACTGTTTGATGAAATCCCGGAAACGCTGGCAGGGGGTTAACTCCAGCTATATTTCGTGTCTCACCGGGATTCAGAAAGTGATCGAGGGTTGAAATTTGCGGGCTCGGCGGCGGCGGCTCTACCGTCGTTCGGGAAGGGTAGATTCAGAGAGTGATATGAGAGAGAGTAGAGGGGTGGCAGTTTATCGCCGGGAACTGAGAGTGGCAATGGTCCGCTGCCGTCTGAAGAGAAGGGAGATGAGGGAGATCGGAGGGTGTGTGTTGTCGGCGGTCGTGGCAGGTGTTGTGGTTTCCGGTATTTAGGTTGAGGGAGATGAAGAATGACACGTCATTTAATAAATAAATTAATAAAAAATCCATGTAATGAACACGTTAGCCAATTTAAGCCATGTCATTTAAAATATTGACACGTAAATTATCTGACTTATTAGATCCATTAAATAAGGATCCAATGAAGTACAAAATATTTTAAGAGTTGGTCTCATGTGCATTCAAATATATGGAAAAGACGGGTTGGGTCAGGGCTGCAGTGCGGGTTGGGTTGGCCGCGGCAGGAGGCTGGATACGGTCTTGAAAAGTAATTATTATTGTGATGAGTATGGAAAAAGTGAGGGTTCTCATGTTTTTCTTCAAGAGCTCATTCAAAACTGTGGTTCATCGCACGAGGGATGGCGGGAGGGAGGGATGGATTTCGGCTGAGGAAAACTGTGATTCTATGAAGGCAGACAAAATATGAATCGGGTCAGATATTATATGTAAAATGGGTCAAATTTAACGGGTAAAATACTGTATGAGACCGGTCTGACACAAGAATTTGTAACATTTTAAATATAATAACTTACAACTAAAACGTGCCATTTATGAAGCATATAAAGTTAGGATTCTTTCACATATTTTCT